>NC_032023.1:5778382-5807560 GCF_001865875.1 Lupinus angustifolius | reverse complement strand
AGTTTGAGAGAAACGAAGTTTGGGAACTTGTTCCCATACCTAAAAATATGCATGTTATTGGTACTCGGTGGGTATTTAGAAATATATCTGATGAAAATGGTATAATAGTTAGAAATAAAGTTAGACTAGTAGCCCAAGGATACAACCAGGAAGAAGGTATCGATTTTGATAAAAATTTTGCTCCGATTGCTAGACTTGAAGCTATTAGGCTATTTGTTGCATATGCATGCTCTTTGAATTTTCTCTTATATCAAATGGATGTAAAGAGTGCTTTCCTCAACGGCTACATTCAAGAAGAAGTTTTTGTTAAAAAACCTCCTGGTTTTGAAGATTACAAACATCCTTCTTATGTCTACAAATTAAATAAAGCTCTTTATGGCTTAAAGCAAGCTCCTCGCGCATGGTATGATCGTCTAACTAAATTTCTACTTGAAAAAGGTTTCAACAAAGGAAAGGTCGATACTACTCTCTTCATAAAGAAAATAAATCATTATACTTTACTTGTTCAAATTTATGTAGATGATATTATTTTTGGTTCAACTAATGAGTTGTTATGTAGTGATTTTGGCAATATGATGCAATGAGAGTTTGAAATGTCTTTGATGGGGAAGTTAAATTACTTCCTTGGATTACAAATCAAACAGCTTGACAATGGTATTTTTGTAAGTCAATCCAAATACTGCAAAGATTTGCTAAAAATATTTGACATGGATGGATGCAAGCAAATAGCTACTCCTATGGGATCTAGAACTTACATCGATACGGATGAAGCTGGAAAATCCATCGAGACATCAAAGTATCGAGGTATGATTGAATCTCTTTTATACTTAACTGTCAGTAGACCTGATATAATGTTTAGTGTGTGTTTGTGTGCTCGCTATCAATCCAAACCAAAAGAATCACACTTAGTTGTTGTTAAGAGAATAATGAAATGTCTTCAAGACACAACTAATGTTGGACTGTGGTATCCAAAGGAAAGTATATGTGAATTGGTTGGATATTCATATTCAAATTTTGCAGGATGCAAAACTGAGGGGAAAAGTACAAGTAGTACTTGTCATATTTTAGAGAATACTTTAGTTTCTTGGTCATGTAAGAAACAAGCATGTGTAGCCCTAAGCACTGTTGAAGCAAAATATATTGCAACATGTAGTTGTTGCGCCCAAGTATTGTGGCTTAAGCAACAATTACGAGATTATGGTTTAGACTTGGGTTGTCCTCCTCTAAAGTGTGACAATACTAGTGCAATAAACCTCACAAAGAATCTGGTTATGCATTCAAGAACCAAACACATTGATATAAGGCATCACTTCCTTAGGGACCATGTCCAAAAGAAAGATGTGATTGTAGAACTCATTGATACTCATAACCAACTAGCATATATTTTCACTAAACTCTTTTTATAAAATTATTGATGTTAGACGAGAATTAGGCATTCTTGATGTAGCATATTTAACTTAAATGCCTATATATGTTTATATGTAAGCTTCGTTATATCTATTACATGCCTACTTGAACTTAAATGTGTTCATTTATATTTAAAATTTTTATTTTTTGGGGTTAGTAATCGATTACACTGGAGAGTAACCGATTACAGGGTTGAACAACATGTTTTAGTAACCAATTATCTAAAGTGAGTAATTGATTACTCTGAGTTGTTGTTTGAAAATTTTAATTTTTTTTAATTTGACTAACCGATTACTCAAAATGAGTAACCGATTACTTTGTCCTGTTATATATATACTTATGCATTTTTTTAACGGTTTCAAAGTTATCTTCCTCACTCAACTCGTGCTCTCTCATTCTCAAACCCTAAAATCTTCATTTTTGATCCATTTCAAGTGATTTTTGTGTCTATTCTTATCATATTTTTACTCCTAAACACTTCTAAACCTTCATTTTCATGTTTAGTAACCTAAATAAAAAAACCTCAAATCTCAAAAACCTCAAAACCTAAACCTCAAAACCGAAAAACCATGGCTTCCTCTTCAAAAACCAAGAAGCAAGGCACCTCCACGACTCAAAAGAGGCAAGGAACTACTTCTATGGAATCCAACCCTTTGGATTTGGCAAAGCTTGTAGCTAATGCGGAACACCGCAAAATTTTTGAAGAACACTTTCATGGACGCATCATTTTCACTCCAAAATTCGGTAATATTGGAAATTTTGAGTTTGAAGATTTTATTTTCTCTTATCTTTTACATCAACAAAACCTTTTTTGATTTGTGTTGTGAGACAAATGAAATTTATCCAGAACTTGTGCGAGTATTTTACTGTAACTTGAACATTCAGAAAAATCGTCTTACTTCCTATGTCAAAGGAAACGACATTGTTTTGGATCTTAAAACTTTTAGTTCATTGTTATGTAACATTCCCTCTCAAGGTAGCATAACGGGTTTCGACCTTCTGTGTGAATGGGATAATTATGATCGAAAGGATTTTTATCATACTTTATGTAGAAGTTCAAAAAGGGAAATAGAAATGCGTAAGCAATAGGGCTTTGGCGAGACCGTCAAAAATCGAGACATCCTATCTGCTGGATATCTCAAGATTGAGGACCGTTTGCTTCATTATATTTTGAGTTATGTCATCTTACCAAAATTTTCAAATCATTCTCAAATAAGTGACACAGAACTCCAATTGATGTATGCTTTAAAGTTTAACATCAAGTTCAATTGGGCTCTAATGATAATGAGACAAATGTGGACTGTTAGAGCTACTCAAAGTCCTTTACCATATGCAATCTTCATAACCAACATTCTTCAGCATTTCGGTGTTTCTACAAATGGTGAAACAAAGGTGACTCTAAATCTTCGAGAAAGCCAAATTGATGTGGAAGTGATCCACAAAATGGGTTTCACCCAAGACCCTCGAACCCGCACCTTCAAACATAGAACCGACAAGCCGACTACTACTGCTGATCTATTTGAACCTGAAGCTCCTAACCCTCCTGAACCACAACCGTCTGAGTTTCATGCTCAATCTTCCTCATCTGTTGTCATGCCTATGAACCAAATGATTATGGATGAGTTGTTTTCTCTCAGAAGCTACATCACTAACCGAATGGATGCTCTCGACTCTCAAAATCAAAAAATCCAATATGAACTTCATTGCCTCTCCTCTAGGATGGATAACATGGATATTGATGAAGACAATTCGGAGCCTGAGTCTTAGAATATCTGTTGTTAGGATTTTCTGGTTGTATTATTTTCAAAATTCAGACAAAATTTTAATTTTGCTTATATTTTTAAGTTATTGCTGCATATTCTTGGACAAGTTACTTTATGATGTTTTGTGCTTTATTGTTCCATTCCTGGATACATATTTGCAACATCTTATTTATGCATTGGATACTTGCTTATTTAAATCTTGATCCATACATGAGTATATGATATTATATTGATATATCTTGATTATATAAGTGTATGTATGCTATATATTATGTTGGAATCTCTTTGCTTTTCTACTTTTTGATGAAATCAAAAGGGGGAGAAAAGTTGGGAAAAGTTGGAAGAGTGTATTTTCTATTTAAAACATTTCAGGCACATAACTCCAAATGAAAGGGGGGCATACAAGATATGGGGAGCATACTCAAGACAAGTCAAGAATATCACAAAATATGTTGCTCTCAAGAAAACTACACTGTCAAAAAGATCTTGGTTTGTCATCATCAATAAAACTACTGTTTGGGTAACCGATTACTCACTTGCTGTAATCGGTTACTGAGAGTTGTTACATCAGTTTTTCAGATTTGAAACTCAAAGGTTTTCATCCCAAACGAAATGCCTTCATTCCAAACAATTCCTACTCTTTCATAAAGGCACAATGACTTATTGGAATGCCTATTTAAAGCCCTTATAACTCACAATGAAAAGAACACTTTGAACAACTCTTTCACACTTTTCTCACAACTTTCCTACACTTTTCTAAAATAGTTTTCTGCACTTCTAGCAACTTGAACTTAAACTTTCAAAGCTATTTTTCTGAGTTGCTTGAAGTAAATTGTTTTAAAGTTTTGTAAAACTTAAATTGCATTATTTAGTAAGTATACAAAAGAGTTGATTGGATTGCAAGTGTTATGATATTTCATACTTGTAAAGGCAATCCAAGCCATCATTCAAATTCTTCATTCATTGTAATTACTTTCTTTCACGGGGTGTGAATAGAAAAGGGATAAAGTTACTTGGAAATGTGTTTTCCAATATGATAAGTATTAGTGAGTGTGTAAGGTACATAGAACTCGGGGTGAGATATTGTAATTACAACTCATAATATTTAGTGGAAAATCTCTTGTGCTACAAGAGTACTGGATGTAGCCTTTGGTGGACAAGAAGGTGAACCAGTATAAAATCCTCGTGTACTCTCTTCTCCCTTACCTCTTTGATTTATTCTTGTTTAATTTATGTAATATTATTCGCTGCACTTTAACTCTTCATTTTGCAGAAAAGTGGTCATAATTTCTAGTCAACTAATTCACTCCTCCTCTTAGTTGCAGTCTTGGTCTTACACATATGGCTGTTACATATACATTACTCCATTTTCCCTTAAGATCTACATTAGGGTCTGTATGTATAGTGCGCCACTTTCTTGCATCATGTTTGACTATCCCAGCATTTAGCTCTGATTCCTCTCCCACGATTCGCTTCTTGTAATGAATATGTGTCATTCTTGAGAGGGACACATATCACCTACATCTACCTATATCTAAGAGTGTCTTATTCCCTATCTGGACCAAGAAGATATTACTATTTAAATAAAAAGAAATTTTTTTAAAAAAAAAGTAACAATTTTATATTAATTGTTAAAATTTGATTAGTCCGAGACAAATAATGAAAAAACATCAAAAACATGTGATATTTGTTCATGCTTCAAATAGTTTAGTTCCAAGTCGTTTTTTCAAGGTTTCATTCCACATATTTGCAGCATATTCATGTTGGAGTTGATTCCAAATTTTCATAACACAAGCAACTAGATTAGCATCCAAGGGGGTGGAAAGTTACTAGTTAAAGTGTCTATCCAACTGAGTATCATGTTATGGTAACCATATAGGTTTCTGAATGAAGATCTCTTATCCCATATTCTTTATATTTTTCTATCTCGAATGAATTAGAGTTTGTCAAAAATAAAAAATAACATCTCATTCCAATTTATTTTTCAAAAGTGATATATTAATATCCATGTGTCTACATTTAAGTAGGTGAGATATAGAATTGTATATGAATTGGAGACATGTAATATGTAGTTTAGGTTTCCTCTTGGTGCATATTTGCATGCAGGAATCTCATTAAACTTGGCACATATGTCAGAGTCTGGCTAATGAGACCAATGCATAGCTAAGATTATGACATATGACATAAAATTTCAATGGTCCAATTATTTTTCTTTTTAAATTAAATAATTTAAAAAACGTTGCCCTCATATTCCTAGAGAGTCCAGTACTAGGGTGCAAATGAAGCAGTGTAATACGAGGATTAGAATCATCTTTAATCACCACTCATCCAAGGCATCAAAAGCAATTATATCCTCTCTATCTTTATCTTCATGTATTGACTCCCCAACCTAAAGCTTTCCATCTGAATCCCTTACGCAAATGGTAGTGTGACTAGCATAAGCTCTACTAACTCACGTAGTGTTTTAAATTGCAGTTGCGGTCACGATTGCACCTCATCATCCTCGATTTTTCGAAATAGGGAGAAAGTAACCAAAGTGAATCTCATCAGCACTGACATTTGTAACCCAAGGCTGAGGGCATTCTAAATGAAGCTCCCATAAGTTTCTCCATAAACCCAATGTTGGAGTTCTCGCCCCACCTAGTATTTGAAAATAATGGGAAGACCTCCCGAAGTGCTTGAAGGGTCCCTAAGACCCTAACATTCCAGCTTTCATGAGGAAAATAGATACACCATGGTTTTTTACATACTCATAAACGACTTTCCCTCCCCACTCTTTGAACTCAAGTGTATGCTCTAATGACACGAAATAAAAATCCCAAGTTACGCTATTTAGAGTTAAAATAAAATAAGGATCCATACATGTGTAACTACGAGCATTCAAACCTTTAAATAAAGGGTTCCACCACCAAATTGGGTATGGCTCTTATTATGAAACTCCATCCAAGCTTTATTGTTGTAAAAGTTGTGAAGAACATCTTTCTCATGACCTTGACACGATTTTGATGCAGACACGAAGATCACAAAAAGAAGAAAATGAAGAAGGTCATGAAGACATACAAGATTCAAGCTTCAAGATGTTTATAGATTTAAGTCTTCATATAGGTACTTCTATCCTTACACTCACTTTAATATTTAGTAACAATGCTCAACCTAATCAAGATCATTTTTAATGAATTGTATATGTCTAAAATTCCAAGTCAAATTGCTAAGTAATGAGTTACTTAACTTGGTTAACAGATCACCTGAACGGTGAGGCAGTTGGTAACAGGTTACCTGACTGAGAAAACAGTTACAAAGCAAAATTGAATGATGTAACTAATTAATTCAATATATTTATCGATTCACACCTTGGACAGAACATTTAGGTAATGGGTTACCATTTCGTGACAATCGATACATAGAGCTGTTGAAACCAGATTTTCAAATTCAAATGAACAACTTTCCTCCGAAGTGAATAGTTTTCATTTCAATCGTGTCTCCTCTTCATGGAAGGTTATCATGGCTGATTAGAAGCATATTTAAAGGCATCGATACATCCAAATTCAACACAAACCATAATACATGAAATATACAATTGCTTATAATCACACAAAACTTTCAAACACTTAGTAAACAATTTTCTGCACATTTTTGTTAAGCAACTTTGTTTCTAAACTTTCATATTTTCTGAAATTGCTTGATAAAGTGTAAAGTGTTCTAAACTTTCAAAAATATTAAGAGTATTGTATACTAAGTATCTATACGGTGAGATCAAGGATTGCAAGTTATAGAATTGTCAAAACTTGTGAAGGCAATCCAAAGCCATTGTAAAATTCTTCATCTTGGTTGTAAACCTTTCATCACAAGGGTGTGTTGAGAATGGAAAAGAGTTCACTTGAAAATGGAATTTTCAAGGGTAGATAAGTTGTGAGTGTGTAAAGAACAAAAATATTGGGAAGAAAAATTGTAATTACAACTCAAATTATCTAGTCGGGAAATCTCTTATATGGCAAGACTACTGGATGTAACCTACGATGGACAAGAAGCCGAACTAGTATAAAAACTCTTTGTGTACTATTCTTCTACTTATTCTTGTTATTTTCTTTTGCTTTACTTGGTTGAATTCTGCATAAATAATTCGCTGCACATAAACTTTGATGACATAGCTGAAAAATCAGTCATATTATCCCAACAACTAATTCACCCCCTCTTAGTTAGCATCTTAAACTCACAATTGACGCTAGAGCTTATTTTGAGTAATCTACTCTCAAATCTGATCCTGTATTTAAGATGACCTCAAGATCATTTCCGGGAGAAGGTTCCAACATCAATCGCTCTCCAAGCTTTGTTGGAGAATGCTATGACTTTTGGAAAATCAGGATGAGAATCTTTATAGAATCTAAAGACCTGGATATTTGGAACGCGATTGAGGAAGTACCTTATGAACCGCTCACCATTGTCAATAGTGAAAGGGAAGTAAAGTCAAAATCCGTGTGGAATGATGAAGATAAAAAGAAAGTGCAATACAATCTCAAAGCAAAGAACAAACTCACTTCAATACTTGGAATTCATGAGTTCTTCAGAGTTTCAAAGTATAAATCTGCCAAAGAAATGTGGGAAACTCTAGAGACTACACACGAAGGAACTGAGGAGGTCAAAAGGTCGAGATTCAATACTCTCTCCTAGGAATACGAAATGTTTCGTATGATGCCTGAAGAGAAAATACTTGATTTTCAAAAGAGATTTACTCACTTTTCAAACCATCTTATTGCATTTGAAAACGTATTGTCAAACAGTGACGTGAACTTGAAAGTTCTAAGATCACTCTCAAGACAATGACAACCCAAAGTGACAGCCATTTCAGAAAGGAAAAGCTTATCTAAGATGTCATTGGTTGCACTATTTGGAAAGTTGCAAGAGCATGAGTTGGAATTAACCCAACTTGAGCAACATGAAGAGTAAGAGAAGAAGAGAAAGAATATTTATCTCAAAGCTAAAGCAGAGGCATATGAATCAAAAAAAGAGGAAATAGAAGACATGAACATGTTGGTGAAAAAGTTTAGTAAATTCCTGAAAATGAATAAAAGTGGTAAGGTTGGACAACCAAAGAGATTCACCAAAAGTAATGAATTTTCCACTTCAAATCAAAGCTTCAATTGTTTTGAATGTGGAAAACTTGGTCACATGAAGATGGATTGTCCTACTTTAAAGAAGAATCCCTTCAAGGCAAAATTTGAAAAGAAGACCGGTAGACGGGCTTATATTGTATGAGAGGATAATGACTCAAGTTCAACTTTAGAACCAGAAAATGTAGAGCAGACTCATCTCTCTCTAATGGCGTCTCATCATTATGATGATGACGAAGTAAGTGAAACTGAACTTTTTAATAAGCCCTATTTTTCTGATTTACAAAATGCTTTCAATGAGCTGCATAGTGAATATGTCAAACTTACTAAAATTTGTTTCTAACAAAAAAATCATATTGACGCATTCCACAATAAACCTTCTTCTTCCTCTTGTCCAAATTGTATTATTCTTGAAAGTAAAATTTCCACTTTGAGACTTCAACTCAAGAATCCTAATAAGAGTAGTACAAAATTAGACGACATGTTGAAAACACAAAGACATTCTACTGACCGTAGAGGTCTCAGTTTTTTCAAATCTTCTTCACTTAAGAAAAAGGAGGTGCCTAATTAAATTATCTTTCAAAAGCAAAGTATCCATACTCGTCAAATTCCTAAATCTAAACAAAGGATACAAATGCATCAACCCAACTGCACTTATTTTCTAAATCACGGGCATGTCTGTAATACTTGAAATATTAGAAAATATGGTATTCCCTTAGGACATTTTCAATGGGTAGAGATAGGTACTAACCATGTAGGACCCGAACAAAATTGGGTACCTAATATTACTTAAATTGTTTTGTAGGAATATTTGGGAGTTGCCAGTGACTTATGGTATTTGGATAGCGGCTGTTTAAAGCACATGACAGACGATAAAGTTCTATGTCCTCACTCCAAGGGACAAATGCTACGTCACATATGGTGATAATAACAAAGGAAAAGTTATTGGACTTGGTAGAGTCAGGAAGCCACATTCTACTACAATAGAAGGAGTTCTATATGTTGAGGGACTCAAGCACAACCTACTTAGTATAAGTCAACTTTGTGGCTAAGGGTTCAATGTGGCTTTCTACCCCAATAAATGCATCATTAATAGTAAGGTATCTAAAAACTCTAAACTTGTTGGTAAGAGAATACACAATATCTACATGATTGTTTTAAATGATTCTTCTCTTCCCATAAAATGTTTAGCTATAAATGATCATGATGCATAGTTATGGCATAGGAGAATTTCTCACATTCATATGGATCGTTTGAATAAACTAGTAAAGAAAGATCTGATTGTTGGTTTACCCAAAATGAAGTTTGTTAAAGACAAGCTATGTAGTGCTTGTCAAAAGGGTAAATAAACAAAGACATCTTTCAAACCAAAACATATGGTTTCTTCTGATAGAGTATTGTAGTTACTACACATGGACTTATTCGGCCCTTCTAGGACCAAACGTTTTGGTGGTAACTACTATGCTCTTGTGATAATAGACGATTTTTCAAGATACATTTGGACTCTATTCTTGGTACACAAGAATGAGGCATTTCGTGCCTTTAGCAACTATGTTAAAAGAGTATAAAATGAAAAATCCTTGAAAATAGTTGTTATTCGAAGTGATCATGGGGGAGAATTTCAAAATACTTCTTTTGAGGAATTTTTGATGATAATGGTATCACTCTCAATTTCTCCGCTCCTAGAACACCACAACAAAATGATATTGTGGATAGAAAGAATAGATCGCTGGAAGAACTAGCACGTACAATGTTACATGAAACTAATATACCAAAATATTTTTGGGTGGATGCATTAAGTACGACTTGCTATGTTTCGAACCAAGTCTTAATAAGACCTATGCTTAAGAAAACCCCCTACAAACTCTTCAAAGGTAGAAAATCAAATATTTCTTACTTGCATGTGTTCGGCTGCAAATATTTTGTGCTAAATAATGGTAAGGAAAACTTGGGAAAGTTTGATGCTAAACTTGATGAAGGAATTTTCCTTGGCTACTCTTACAAGCAATACATTTCGAATTTTCAATAAGAGAACTATAGCCATGGAATAATCTATTCATGTGACTTTTGATGAAACTAATCCAACCTTGGAAGAAAAATCCATGGTTGATAATGATGACTTTCCTAGTCCATCCTTGAAAGAATCCATTAAGGACATAACAACCAACACAGAGCATCTGAAAATAGATGACAATATACCTTCACAAGAAGAGCATGTTCATTCTCATTTACCTAACAAATGGAGAATCTATCAATATCATCATATTGACCACATTATTGATGATATAAGTAAGGGAGTCTCTACTCGCCTGAAACTGAATGATGCTTATCTAAACATGGCTTTTGTTTTTCAAGTGGAATCGTCCAAGATTGATGATGCAATCGAGGATGAACACTAGATTCTTGCTATGCAAGAAGAACTTAACCAGTTTGAAAGAAACGAATTTTGAGAACATGCTCCTAGACCTAAAAAAGACGTGTTATAGGAACTCGTTGGGTATTTCGAAATAAATAAGATGAAAATGGCATCATTGAAAGAAATAAAGCAAGACTTGTAGCACAAGGATACAAACAGGAAGAAGGTATCGACTTTGATGAAACATTCGCTCTTGTTGCTATACTTGAAGCTATTAGATTATTGTTTGCATATTCATGTTCTTTAGATTTTCAGTTATATCAAATGAATGTAAAGAGTGTATTTCTGAATGGTTAAATAAGAGGTGTATGTCGAATAACCTCCTGGGTTTGAAGACTACAAGCATCTCTCTCATGTATATAAGCTTAAGAAAGCCCTCTATGGCTTAAAGCAAGCTCCACGTGCATGGTACGATCGTCTAACAAACTTTTTATCCAATAAAAGATTTACTAAAGGAAAGGTCGACACTACCTTATTTACTAAGAAAATAGATCATCATACTTTACTAGTTCAAATTTATGTCGATGATATTATTTTCAGTTCTACTTATGATATTATTTTCAGTTCTACTTATGATCTTATATGTAGTGAATTTGGTAAGATAATGCAAGGGGAGTTTGAGATGTTCATGATGGCAAAGTTGAACTAGTTCCATGGATTACAAATCAAACAACTCAAGGATGACATATTTGTTTGTCAGTCTAAATATTTCATGGATATGCTGAAACGGTTTGAAATGGACGACTGCAGACCAATTGCCACTCTCATGGGTTCTGGAACATACATTGATGTTGTTGAGACTGGAAAATACGTTGATATCTCTAAGTATCGAGGTATGATTGGTCCCCTTATTTACCTTACCACAAGTAGACATGATATTATGTTTCGTGTCTGTTTATGTGCATGTTATCAATAAAAGCCTAAAGAGTCACATCTTACTGCTGTGAAAAGGATATTAAAATATCTTAACGACACACTTGATGTATGATTATGGTATCCTAAAGGAAGTATATGTAATCTGGTGGGATATTTAGATTCGGACTTTGATGGATGCAAATCTGAGAGGAAAAGTACAAGTGGTACTTGTCATATCCTTGGAAATGCCCTAGTCTCTTGGTCCTTTAAGAAACAAGCATGTGCCGCTCTAAGTACTGTTGAGGCATAATACATAGCTGCAAGAAGTTATTGTGCCCAAAGATTATGGCTCAAGCAATAATTGCGGGATTACGAATTAGACCTAGGATACATTCCCCTGAGATGTGATAATAATAGTTCTATAAATCTCACAAAGAATCCAATTATACATTCCCGGACTAAACATATTGATATAAGGCACAACTCCCTTAGGGACTATTTTGTTGATACACATGAACAATTAGGTGATATCTTTACTAAACCTTTGACCAAAGAACCTTTCTATAATTTTAGACTAGAACTTGACATACTTTATGCAGCATATCTATCTTAACATGATGATATATGCATTGTATGTGCTTCATTATATGTATTTCTTGCATACTTGTACTTCAAATATGCTTTTTATTGCTTAAGTTTTATTATTTTGGGGTATGTATTCGATGACCATGGAATGATAATCGATTGCATGGCATGAGTGTCAGAAATTATTAAAAATTCAGCCAATGTAATCGATTACAGGATGAATTAATCGATTAACTGACCAAACAGTGAGAATGAGTAATCGACTACTCAATCGTAGTAATCTATTACACTCTGCACTATTTAATGCAAAAATCAGATTTTTGAACTTCATCTTCTTCATTTTCCCTCATTCCAACTGTGGTAACCCCCCCGCACAACTTCGAAAAACTTCTTCTCTCAACTGTTTTGCTTGATTTTTGTGGTGTTTCATACTACATTTTCACTCTTAAGCACATTCTTACTATCATCTTATTGTTTAGAGTTCAAAATCAAAAACCCTAAAATCTCAATCTTCATACCTAATTTTTTCAAAACTCAACAACATGGCCTCATCCTCTAGATCCAAGATGCAAAGAACCAATGTGACTCAAGGAAGGCAACAAAACCTGAATGAAGTTAATAAATTGGATTTGTCACGTGTTTTGGTAAACGAGGATCAACGTAAAACCTTCAAGGAGCACTTCATACTACAACCCATTTTTCATCCGAAGTATGGTATGCTAAGTTCCTTTGAGGATAACAATTTCATTTTCCCAACCCTTTTTGAACAAAAAAAAAACTCTATGAATTTTGTGAAATTCACTATTCTTACTATCCAGAACTTGTACGGGTATTTTACTACAATTTGATTTTTAAGAAAAATAAAATATTTTCATATGTCAAAGGAAAAGAGATTGACATAGAGTTTAAAACTTTGAGTTCACTTTGCGGTAACATACCATACATAGAAACGATAGCCAAGTTTAACATTCAATGCGACCTAGAAGGGTACAACAAAATGAATTTCTATTACTCTATGTGTAGATACTCCGAACGAGAAATTAAAATGTGTAAGCAAAGGTATTTCGGTGACTCTATGCGAAACTGAAATATTTTATCGGTCGATAATTTAAACTTAGAGGACCATTTGATTCATTACATGTTAAGCTACATCATAGTTCCAAAGCTTTCAAACCATTCACAAGTAAATAATATGGAACTACAGTAGATGTATGCTATGAAACACAATGTTCCAATTAATTGGACATTGATGACAATGAGACAAATCTGGACCTTTAGAAGTGAGTACGGACCATTGCCTTATGCCATTCTCATAACTATTATACTTGGATATTCTAGTGTTTCTTTTGATGGAGAATCTAAAATTACACTCAATGCTCGCGATAAGATTGATGTGGATATAATCCACAAAATGGGTTTCATTCGAGATTCCAATGACATGATCTTTAAGCATCACGGTGATCACAAACTGCACATCAAGAAAATCCTTCTGCTAGCCCTCCTACTCATCCATCATTTTGTGTAGAATCATCTTCTTCTGAATCCACTCCTACCAATCAAATGATAGTGGACAAACTATTATAGCTTAAGGGCTACATTAGTATACATATAGATGCTCTCAATACAACGAATCATCAAGTCCAAGAAGAGCTTAGTCACTTATCAAATCAGTTGGACTACATGGACTTGGACCCTCAAAAAGCTGATACAGATCATCAAGAGTAGCAGTCTAGCATTCTAAGATTTTACTTATGTATTTTGATGTCGTTGTTGTTATTGTTGTTTCCAAACTGTTGTTACTATTGTTGTTTTTACTTGTTCTTTTACTTATGCGTTTGAACATTGTGTTATGTGTTCTTGAACTATTTGCGATGTATAAATTATTTTTCTTAAACTGTTGTTTCAAATGTTATGCTATGACATGATATATTACTCTCTAACATTTGATATTATTCAAAATTCATATCATACAATATTATGACATTGGCTTATACATAAGTTAACATATCTTGTTACCCTTTTCTACATATATATCTATATTGTGCTGGACAAAACTAGCTTTTCTTCTTTTTGATGAAGTGAGAGACAAGTCGAAGTCGTATTTTTCATAAAATCTTTTCAGACACACATAATAAAACAAATGGGGAGTATACAAGATAGGCGAAGCATATTCGAACTTTCAACAATGTTATATCATCTACATATGATGAACCTCAGAAAAATTCAAGATCTTCATTTTCAAATTATATTGATTTGTCATCATAAAAAAGGAAGAGATTGTCAAGAAGATCTTGCTCCTGACCTTGGTATGGTTTTGATGAAGATACCAAGATCACAAAAAGAAGAAAAGAAGAAATCCATAAAGACGTAGAAGATTCAAGGTTCAAAATATTTATAGATTTAAGTCTTCCTATACGTACTTCTATCCTTATACTCAATTTAATATTTAGTAACAATGCTCAAACTAATCAAGATCATTTTTAAATAATTGAATATGTCTAAAATGCAAAGTCAAATTTCTAAGTAATGAGTTACTTGACATGGTTAACATGTTACCAGAACTAGATAACGGGTTACCTGAACTGTGAGATAGTTGGTAACAAGTTATTAGAACTGCGTAACAGGTTACCTGACTGAGAAAACAGTTACAACACAAAACAGACTTATGTAACCGTTTAATTCAATGTATTAATCGATTACCACCTTGGACACAACATTTGGGTAATCGATTACTACTTCGTGACATATGAATACACAGAGCTATTGAAACCAAATTCTCAAATTCAAATGAACATCTTTCATCCAAAGTGAATAGGTTTCATTCCAATTGTGCCTCCTCTTCATGGAAGGTTATCATAGCTGATTGGAAGCTTATTTAAGGACATTGAGACAACCAAATTCAACACACATAATAACACACGAAATACACAATTGCTTACAATCATACAAAACTTTCAAAGACTTAGTAAACAATTTTCTTCATATTTTTCTAAAGCAACTTTATTTATAAACTTTCATATTTTCTAAAGTTGCATGATAAAGTGCAAAGTGTTCTAAACTTTCAAAAATATTAAGAGCATTGTATATTAAGTATCTATATTATAAGATCAAGGATCGTAAGTTGTAGAATTGTCAAAATTTCTAAAGGCACTCCAAAGCCATTGTAAAATTCTTCATCTTGGTTGTAAACCTTTTATCACAGGGGTGTGTTGAGAAGGGAAAATAGTTCACTTGAGAAGGGAATTTTCAAGAGTAGATAAGTTGTGAGTCTGTAAGGTACAAAATTATCGGGAAGAGAAATTGTAATTACAACTCAAATTATCTAGTGGAAAAGTCTCTTATGTGGCAAGAGTACTGAATGTAACCTCTGTGGACAAGAAGGTGAACCAGTATAAAAACTATTTGTGTACTCTTCATCTACTTATTCTTGTTATTTACTTTTGCTTTACTTGGTTGAGTTCTGCATAAAAAATCCATTGCACATAAACTTTGATAACATAGCAGAAAAATCAGTCATATTCTCCCAACAACTAATTTACCTCCTGCCCCCTAGTTGGCATCTTAAACTTAGAAAAGCAAGCATCTTTTCACTGAATAGAGTCTTCAAATGATGAAGAAGAAGTAGCAACGACCAAAACAGGGAGAATATCCACTACGTTATATAGAGAGTTCATATTTGGCCATGAAATGTGTTTTGGAAGCTAAGGAAGAAGGTTATGAGGGTTAAATAAAGCTAGACAAGTGTTGTACAAAACAATATAAAAAAAATAAAATGACAATTATATCGTTCTATTTACACTTGCAATGTCATTTTTATCCTTAAAACTAAGGTAAAAAGAACTTTTATCTCTCTGATATCGGATAAGATCCCAGATGGGGATTTAAAGGCCTAAACTTTGAAACCCATGACGAATAATAGAAGAAGGATGCATAGTGAAGATGGTGAAGAAGCCATGGATGAGAGAGAATTTATTTCTCACACTCTCTTCTTAGTTGTGACTATACAAGAATGAAGTTTGTTGTGTCATATTTTGTTGATGTGGTGTTGGATTTAATGACTTCCACATAGGCACCCTTCTAGAAATGGGAGTAAAACACTTGGGTCTACATTGAAACAACTTGAGAAAGGGAGATAAAGTAAGAATTTTAAGTTCAGTGAGAGAGTGTGTCACTGTGTGCTATTTTATTGGGTATAGTGGTTTTTTTATTGTAAAATGAAGTATGTTTTGAGGCGGGAGAGGGAAAGAGCGTGTGTGTTGGGTGAAAACAAGTTAGAATGAGAAGCGGGAGGTGTAATTGGGAATAGAAGTTGTAGAACGTGGGTGAATCAAAATATTAATTTTTTTATTTATAAAGCAATATTTGGTTGGTATGTAATAAAACAATTAGACACTTTTTGAGACATGTGATCCATATTTACATTATGTTCATGTGAAAGAAAGAAGTTAGGCAAACTCCCAGGTGAAAATAGGATTGCACTTCCCCTCTTTGTGAAAATGAACTTCCCATTTTCTGTAACTCTTTATGATCTCACTCTCTCTATACTTTCTAGCTCTTTATGATATTACTCTCTCTATAATTTTTGAATGAAGATCAAATGTCTCAATTTTTGTGTACCAATTTTGTCCTAATCCAATTAAATTATGTCACATACTTCAAAAGAAAAATTATAAAAAAAGAAAATATTATTTTTATATTATTTGATAAGATTTAATTGGTTTGGAACATAAAGATATGAATTTTTTGGTACATATAATCGACGTTCATACTTCTCCTTGTGCCCCTCTGCTTCCTTGTTCACTTTTTTACATTTTTTCTTTTATTACTGTTCTTTTGTTTTTAAAAACCAATAAAAGTCCATAACACCATCACCTTCTCTTCCCTTTTTTATTTTCCAATTTCATACCATAGTTAAATGGTTTTCTAACGTTTTTATAAATTATCATAGGTAACCAAAAGTTTTTATAAATGTTGATTTGACACTCAAATAAAAAAAAAAGTTTATAGTTATCTAAAAAATGCTTATTTTCAAATTTTTGGTTGTGTTATATTTTATTATTTTTTATTTTGTAAATAGGCTGAACAAAGTTGGATATTCACAAGTTACATTAGTCATATCATTAATCATATATGTGGGTTTAATATTAGTCATATTGTTGAGTGGTCAAATCCATATTGTAAGTTTAGTTCTAGAATGTTTTCAACAATGCGATTATCTGAATACAATAATATGAATTATTTTATCTTGACTATATCATGATTGATAGTCTAATATCACGAAATATCTTTAAAAAAGTGAAGAGATTAAGTATGAGACTTTATTTTTTCTTTCAATTAAAGGTAAGCTCTAATAAGCTATACATATATATATATATATGGAATAGAGTCCATTCCATCAATTTTCTTATTCAATGCCATTGAATCTTTAAATATTTTTCCAATAAGAATTACCATTCTTACTCATATTACTTCAAAAGTTGGCAAAAAATAAAATCATACTATAAACTTCTAAATTTGTATTTTTTTTTTTACATATTGATATCCCAATGTGCCTGAAAAGTAGAACAGTGTGAATACGATAAAATTCTAAGGAAATTTTCATGGACGAAAATGTAATTTTATAACTATGTTTTTGACCTATTAAACTATTTAACTACATCCAAAAAAAATATTAAATTAGGGTGACAAGATACAAGCTATTGTCAAGAATTATCACATTTCTCAATGGGAGTCTCAACTCCAAAAGGGTGAGAAATTTGATATTGTTACTAGATAAGGATAGAAGTTTTAATCACTTTTTCAAGCTAATAATCTAGAAGGGGACATAATGAAGAATAAGCAATTGTTCTTCAGCATGGTCCTTTCTGGAATATTAGATTGAAATGGTGATTAGAACATATATGTTGTCCTTTATTGGTAATAATATCAAAGTTCTTGGCAATATAACTCCGACACTCTTAGAGTTGAGGCTCCCATTGAGAGATATGGTAATTCTTGACAATAACTTGTATTTTGCCACCTTAATTTACAAATAAAAAATAATGATGTATATTCATATAAATGATTTAATAGGTCAAAAACATAGAGTCATGAAACTACATTTTCATATATGAAAATCATTTCTTAGGATGGTGCCGACGATCTGTTCACACGCCAAAGACCAATAATTATGACCTAAGCTTAAAGTATTTTTGATAGCATTGATCTCTTCAATAAAATTGAAAATGTGTCATTTTATTTGTCATATTTTTAAAAATGATGTAAACTATTAACAATGATATGATAACAAAGCGATAGAGAAACTAACCGGATGTATTAGCATAAAAGGGACCATACACAGGTTTACACAAAGCAAACTACATTGAGACTTGCAACCAAATGTAGAAACATGTATTAGCAGAACTATAATCAAAGAAAGATTAAAATCAAAGAATAGAAAAAGAAAACATTTCCTTGTTGGGACAACCATATAACGATACTATAATGCTTTTACTTAGTGTCATGAATTCAATCATGTTCAAAATATAGGCAACTTAAAGAAAACTACCATTTCTCATCAAAAAATCTACAATATCATAATCATAGTCATCATATATTAATTTGGAAGGGGGCATAATTTAAAAATTCAATATCTTATAAAACAATCAAGCACAATAATGAACGAATAAGAATACATTTGATGATAAACTTAAAAGCAAAACATTCTAAACCTTGTAGCAAGATAGCAGCCGAAAGAATCTAATATGAGTGAGATGTAAGCAAACAAAGCCGAATCCTAATTTGACATTATTTTTTAAGGCCAAAAGTCATTTCCAAAATACATTTGAACGTAGAGCGAATTTTTTTATGGGAACTCTCACATTACTTCCAAAAAATATCCAAGAAAGAAAATACCAATTAATCAAAATAAGGAAATAGGTTTCATGTTTAAAATAAAAAGTAAAGAAGACGAAATCAGTAATGAGGGAGAAAAAAATATAGCACGCACACAAAGTAAGGAAAGCGGAAGGCATTACGGTGGAAGATATAAAATAGAAGACCAGTACAAAACTCTTATCACAATGCGTTACCAATATATGTATTAGTGAAATGGAGAAGGGAGACATGGTTGCAATAAACATATAGGAGAATGAAACTTTGATTTTTTGTAACCAACAAAGGGAGAGATGAAGAGGTATACAAACGAGACTGTAGAGTAATAAAAGGGAGTAAAATCTCATTTAATATGATATGTCATTACTTTAAATTAGTTTAAAATTCATCAAATCACAATCAATAAAAATGAATCAAATCTCATTTAATTGTTGTAATTATTACACAATTATTATAATTATCAAATACGGACTATTCATTTAATTGTATTAAAAATGAAATATCAATCCTTAATTCCTAATACCAAATTCTGAATATTACTACCCGTATTTATAATAAAGAATGGGAAAGCTGTATAGCACAATACCCACAAATGACATAACCATATTATGGTCCAATCAATAATCACTATTTGTATTAAAAATAAAATATCAATATCTAATTACTAATACCAAATTCTGAATATTACTACACATATTTATCATAAAGATGGGAAAGACGCACAACAAGTTATCCACAAATGGCATGTCAATGGCCCAACCAATAATCACTATTATTAATTATTAAAATATTTGTTGTACAAAAGTGATTGTATAATGTGAGTAGGTACATACTAGTATCATAAATTTTTTTAGGAGGGAACCAAATTAAGGAGAAAGTGATATGTGATAAGTGATAGTGTGAAAAAAAGTTTGTTTTATTATATAGTTATAATAGATTAAGCCTATGTAGTGAAAATAATTTCTTAGGTAAAAAATTCATTCTCAACAGTGATAAGTTGTATGATTACAGAAGTACCTTTAAGAAATGACGAATTAAAGGTTATTGGAGGCATAATCCATGAAATCATTTCCTAAAGTATGCCATTAGATGAACAATTTGAAGTAGCTAAGTTTATAATATCATGATTATAGAAAAAATCTTCATTTGTTAAGTTTATAATATCACTTCATATATTACTTGGTGTGATTGGTAAGAAAAATACGTAATTATTAAACTTTTAAATTATAAAATGTGATACATAGAGTTTTACACACTTTTTGGGGCAGATGTATTCCTTTTACATGCATACATAATGAATCAAATTTTCTTACACATTTAAATGTTGATGTTGCTTATAATAACAAGACTTCATTTGAGTTTATAATGATTTTACATTTAATGAAAGAAATTATTGTATGTATTAATAATATATTTCATAAGGATACTTATAAGTCATTTAATATTGATAATATATTTTTTTGACCAAAATTTCCATTCAATGAGTTTTAATGAGCAATGAAGATTAGTTTGAGATCTCAATATCAACATTTTATTATTGATCTCTTTAGTCATTCAAGTTTGAAAACTTACTACCATATATTATTATTTATATCTTGCATTACCAAGTAATTTATCTTATTTTATATATTGCGGTTCAAGTACAATATAAATATCATTTTCGACAAAGAAATAAACTAAACAAAATTACATAGTAACACAAGAGATGAATTTCTTGTAAACAACATAGTGATTTATATTAAAAAGAAATAGTTGAAAATTTTATCTACGATCTCATCATATATATTTCTTTATATTTCATTATTCAATTAATTTTAATTATACAAAATTGTACTTAAATATCATTGTTCCACCTAAAATTTTGATAAGATCTGTCATTGATTGTGGCCATTATATATATGTGTTGAATAGAACTCCAAATTTGAGAACAAAATATCTCCATATGAAATTTATCTTATTTGTAAATTTGTACATAAACTTTGTAGAAAGTTCTTTCTGGATCTTCTTTAACTTATATGTGGTATATGCTCTATACCAAGATTAATATCAAACTGAGATTCTTGGAATAAATTATGAATTTAACTACACAGTTTCGAAAGCAGCAGAAAATCAAGAAAGGTTATCTTTGAAGAATTGAAGTAGATTTTGGTCCATGTATATATGATAACTGCAACAATAAAGTTAAATATATATTGGGATAAATTGACAATTGTATCTTCATGTAATTAGGAATAGTATATTTATCCCCACAATTTCGGAATACTTAATAGCATATATCTCAGTCATATTTTCTATTTTGGGATAAAATATCATTTATGTAATTAGCTCCTAATCTTTAGGCAAATGATTTGTGCAATAAGTTGTATATTATTCCTCTCCATATCAATGTGAATAGAGACTTGTTTTCATCCTCATTCTTTACTAAACAAACAGTTAAGAATTGTTAGTCATATATGAAGTAAAAAAATGTATTTCTAACATAATATTTTATTAAATGATATATGATATATACTTGATATGATCATTTAACGGTCAACATATGAGTAAACAATGTAATGTACATATATAAATTAGGGTTAGTTTTAATTGTGTTTTTCAATTTTTTGCTAATTATTTCTTATACGAATAATTTATTGACACAATGTCAAATATCCATAATGAGTTATATTTAAAAAACTTTATCTAAAATGGTTACATTTGTTACTCTTGGAGAATGTCAAATTACATTTGTCTTTTAATAAACACTCATTTTTTCTCTCTCATTTCATCTTCATTCATTTTCCACTCATATCAAACAATGATAAAATTCATTTATTTTCTCGCCCAGTCACACACTTACATAACATATTGTCATAAGCTATATAGTAATATCTCTTGTTCTTTTGATCACACACATATAACACTATTGCTTGACTTGAAACATGGTTATCCTAATACAAATGCTATTTCTATAGAACAATCTTCTATGCTTCCACAAAATCTTGTGCAAAGATTAAGCAAAGCTTGCACTAATGTCCTTAGAACAAAACTCACTATGCACATAATAGTTATTATTTATGGCAATTGTTATTATCCACTAGATCAAATCCCAAGCCTTAAGACACCAACAACCTAAGATATTGTAACATGAAAATCTTGATAAACAACTTCAACTTCTCTCACTTTGCAATCACCTTGAATCTCAAAGGTCACTAGACCATTGCTAGCATGGTATGCAAAACCCACTTCTGCTTTGTCTATTAGACAATAGCTTGGTTTTATGTTGGAATATGCTCCAAAACGACCACATCCTCTTACTTGGATTTTCACGACATATTTACTTTGGTTTATATAGCTTCCAACAATAGCTTCAATTGCTCCTCCTGAGTTGAACATATCAAGCAACCCAATTGGAGCAAATTCTAGTCTTGGACCAAAAACCTGAAAATGCAGGAGACAGTATAATAATCTACTCAGGTTATTTGTCCAATAAAATTTGATCTCACGTTATATATACTATATTTACCTGTTACCAAATGTGGCATAGTTTGATGCCTACCTACATTCATATTATATCTTTCTACCAATCTTCTTAAGATTAAATGAAAATTTGTCAAAAGTTCCATCTTAAAACCAATAAGAAATAAGAGGAGTAGTCCAACAAATATTTAAACTATTTCTAACAATGATGTAAGCGATGTACTTCCCAACATGTTATGTCCACAGAAGCCTACCAAACTAGGCAAATGATTATTTTAGACCCATGACTCAATGGTATCTTTTGGTCCATGACAACTACAAAAAAGTTGAGTTTTGACTTTAATATCATGTTAAGGTTATAAATATTTAAATCATTCTCGAGACAATGAATTAGACATATGAGACTTACTTCCCAATGAATAGTAAATGAATCAAATAACTTAGAATTTTGAAATATAAAAAAGCAGTTAATACTAAGGAAAGCACAACCTACCCTAATAGGAGAAATGGTGAAGACCTCACACTTCAGAACTCCTAAGGAAACTTCAATAGTTCTCCCTTTAGGTAGCTTATATAGTTTTCCTTGAATTGTTGAACTTCTGTTAACTATGTACATGACAAACTGGTTGTAAAGATAAGTTAATTGAGCTATAAATGCATTGTTGTTAGTGTTAATTAACCTGAATTGAAGGCATAAACTGCAGAAACTCCATTCCAATCATCATCAGCAACTTCCTGAAGTGAATCAACATCTTCTGCACTAATATAACCTCTCAGGGTTAAAGATGCTGAAACTGAGTCTGATAGGAATGTTTCACCTGGTGTAGGAGGCCATTTCCCAGCTCTTTGGCAATTGAAGATGCCAACTATTCCAGAAAGTTTGTTCAGGTTCCAAATTTTGAGTAAACTGTAAAAACCAAAGCAAATTACACATAATTGATGATGCCAATATGTAAAATTGTTTATGGCATGGTTCAAATAAGTGTTAACATGCTAAAACTATTATTTGAACAACAATCACGACAACTTTTCGGATGATTTTTACTTTTTATAATGCGTAGTAAAGTTGTCAGGATTTGTTGTATAAATAACATGGTTATGAACATACCTCTTTCCATCCATTACTGGATCATCAAATAAGCAGTCGCGAGTGGGACGACCAGCATATTTCGCTCTTAGAATGGACCCATCTGGCAGTACAAGTTTTCTAATGATATTTACATCATGCTTGCCAGGCTTGTCACTGCAAATGAAATGTGTTTATGATGTTTGTCATTGCCCATTTTTTCGGAGTAAATCAATAACTATGTTGTTAACCTGACATATACTGGACAACCACCCAGTGCTCTTGCTGCTGCATGAAACTCTGCTGTGTGGTGGGTACTCTGTAACACGAAAATGGTTTAATTAGAAAATAAGTTATCTTGATAGGTAAATCAGCATTAGTGGATGAAAAACCTTAAGTGATGTGCAATAGTGAGATGTTATCACATTCCCTCTTATTGATGACTGATTTCAAGAGTGTTCATTGGATTGAAAAAGTGATAGGAACCACTCATATATGTAAGATTTCACAAGCATGTCATATCGTTCTATCAAAAATTCTAGAAAAAAGTTCTAGCTCTAGCATTTTTCTAGTTGCATATGATAGAAGATAAAGAGAGAGTATTATTACATAAAACATGTCCCAATCAGGAATGACTATCTCCCCTAGCAAAAGGCTATTGAATGCTACAGCAGCAACATGCAGGGTCTGAAATGTTGGTTCATTTGGCATGAAATCCTCGGAAGCTCTAGCAGAAGCACTTCCCTTTGACCTGAAAGCACCAAACTCAATCAGTGAGATGTTATTACATTCCCTCTTACTGAACAAGAGATCTCAAATAACAAACCTGAATATGTATTCATTGTTAGAACTCATTGAGCTAATAAGGTTATTGCCTCCGAAGTTTTTCACAACTGATTCTTCTAAAGCTTCTTGAAAACATTTAGTCAGCGAAACCCTTCCTCCATAACCAGCACCAAGGGTTTCAAGTACGCACTGAACATCTACCTTCACTCCATCAACCCCACAACACGCAAGGTACGTATGGAGATCATTGTAAAACTCGTCAATTTTTAAGGGATCAATCAATCCCACTCTAACTTTTTCCAGTAGTTTAACAATCACGCATACAACATGACTGAGGTTTCCAGGGGACTGAACTACTGATGTAAATTTGGGGTTGTATTTTCTCAATTCATCAGATAAGGGATCAAGTCCTCCCCAGTAGCCGATTAATGCATGCCACATATACACATATCTGCGTCATAACTTGCATCAATCAATATTACAATTCACAATGATGGTGATTGCTTATTTGATTAAAATGAGTGCTTGCAATAAAACTTCACTTTAGCCCATATTTCTGTTTGATGGTTCTTATAAAGTCATGCAGATCAACGTATCCGCTTCCTGCATTGCTGAACTTAGCATTTTCCTTTAGATTTTGTAGTCTGGTGCTGAACCTACATATTAGCAATTGATATTAAAAATGACTCTGCACTGGCCTTTAGGACCGGATCATTAGAAAATAGAGACAAATAATTACAAGGCATAAGTTTAATACTTACTTTGCTGTCTCAGGTGGTTCATTGTTATTTTCTAGCATTGTCTGTGTTGTGTTCTGCCATCCATCGTCAATGCAAACCCATTTTGGGAGGCAGCCTGCTTCCGAGAAGCTGCATTCGAAAAAAGTGTAGAAGCAGGTATATAAAATTGGTTTCAAGGGATCAAATTATGGTAAAATGGAGTTTTTCATTTATTTCTTTTGCACCTTTTAAGACCTTCGTCAATTCCTTGTGCACTGACATTGCTATAAAAGGCATCCCAGGTGTTCCACCCGAACCAGTCTACGTGTGCTGGCAACTGTTACGTAGATTTAAAATCATTACACAACTCAGATGAAACTAATATATTCTATATTGTATGCACCAAATAAGATATAAAGTCTATATGGAACAAGACAGATTGCATTACCTGCTTATTCTCTATGTGCCTAAAAGTTCCTTTTTGTTTCTCCAGTATCCTATAAGAATTAATAGTTTTTTGCCCATAAGTTATCACTTTTAGCTCCAGATTTAAGTAAATGAATACCAATATATTTGTTTCAAAGGCCAAATTAAGAATATGACAATATGTTATATCAAACAATTGAGTAACTCTGGTAACTTACTTCATGGAATTTCTTATGAGCTTAAATGGGTTGTTCCCTGAATTTACATAAATTGCTTCTGTTACCTTCATAGTTTCCACATCAGGATCACCTTAGGAAAGAAAAAGTTCATAAAAAAGCTATGATTTAACAAAACCTCAAGAAGTGAAGCATGCAATAAATATGGGAAAGAAAACACAATATTTACATACTAGTAATTGGACTGTTTTCTTCTGTTATTTTCACTTAATACAGTTGCCTCTATTAAAATAATCATAACAAAGTAAATAAAAATATAGTTGTTCTTATTTCTTGACTTGAGATAGAATGGAAAAGACAGACTAAATTCTCCCTCTCTCATATTTTTTCACCTTACTAGTTTGGTCCCTTAAAAATTAGAAAACACAAAATGATCACAAATCAAATTAGTTATTTTTAGCATATTTTACAATATTTAATAAAGACTAATTTGACCCTAAAAATAACTAATTTAACTAATATTTAAAAAAATTTGGAACCATTTTGGGTTTTCCATTTTTTAATGTCGAAAAAACATACTGAAATGTGTGTTTACTCTAACTAGCACTACGTGGGAGCCTCCGGTAGTACTTTTTTATAAGTAAAAACATTGTAACATTGTAGCTAACCGCTTTCGATGCAGAACTCGAGCTCATCCACGATTGTCCCTTGCAAACTAGTCCTGAACTGTCCATCCAAGGCAGGCAACAAGAGAATATAGAAAGTTCCCTCAGTTGTTGGCTCACTGAATTGGTCATGGATGGTAGTTCCATCTCTTGCTTCTAAGAGAAGCAATTGAGTCTCTTTCTGCACCTCGCGGCCTGATTCTCCATAAGCTGGTATCATCCACCAGATTTTGAATCTGAACACACTTGTGAACCTGAACCCCCTGCATCATAGTTACCATTTCAAAAGCGTAAGCACAAGCACCAGTATAGAGTGTTAGTTTGATTGGAGCACATCTTTTGTGTCACTTTCAGATGTGATTGGTTGGAAAAAAATATATTTAAGTTAAAAGGTTAATTATTAGGTAATTTTATGACTAATCACACAATATGGCACATGAAGTATTACAATTAAGTACAATATTATAACTCAATTTTGGCTAATCTCTACTCTCTAATTTCATTCATATGTTATATTTAGTAGGCTTTAAGAGACTCAATTTTGGCTTTAATATCGAAAAATGATTTTTGACTTAAGATTGGAAAAGGGTTTTTTTCCATGAGATGGTTGTGATGAAGTGATTATCCCATAATCAGCGAGGAAAAGCAGATTCTCAAAAGTTTGGTCACAACGTCACATTAGCAAGCGCATAATAATGTTAAAAAAAAAGCTCTCCTTTACACGAATCTCCTATTTAGTGAAGTATAATAAATGTAGATATATACAACTTTAACCAAGATTTGAGTTCTTAACCTCACTAAGTAGGAACTTCATGATCACTACTAACTAATGTTAGTCATGTCAAAATTTAACTCAAATGATGGACATTAAAACCATACTTTTAAAACATTCAAGTTCTAAGGCTAGTCCAAAAGAAAGTAAATGGAGACTAAAACCAAAATCAAGTAAACTTTCAAGAAAAATTATTTAAGCGTATTTATGATAGAGCAATAATCTTATATATCATTAGTTAACAGAGTGAATAATTGATCATAAAATGAATGATATGTTTCCATGTAATATGTAACATTAGCATCACTAACTTAATCACCATCTTAGGGTACTCACTTGAGAAGTCCAAGGCAAAAGGTATGACGAGAACTAGAAGTTTGTGAAGATGCACCAATAAAAGCACCTTCATTGTTAATGGGTGTAAGAATAATGTTACTTGGTACCTTAGTCAAAATGGCCTTGCCATGCACCATGAGGCACTCATCTATAATTTTAGGGACAGAATTTATGGTCATTTTTTGAAGTGTCTCAGTGTATGCTAACTTTGATGAATGATAAACCTTTATAATGATTATGGGTACTTGAGGTCAAGAAGAGCATTAAATTAGTGTCATTTCAATTGCACCGAACATGAAGTGTCAATTGCACCGAACATGAAGTGTCAATTGCATTGATGCATGGTACATTCTTTAATATAAATTATGTTGTGATCCCAATAAATAAATAAGAAACTATTTCATTCAGAATTTCAAGTAAATTTGATTAAACAATATTAGAAAATGATATATCATCATACTTGTTAACGAAAAAACAGAAGAAGAAGAAGAAGGGTAAAGTGAGGAGATGAGAGTTTCTCAATGAATGGTTACTTCATTAGCAAGGCAACAATCATACTTATACAAGTTTCTATATATGGCTAACTAACAATAACTACCAAACTAAAAATAGAAACTTCTCAACCAAACTAACTAACTAACTATTGATTACAATCCAATACCCTTCCTTAATCAAGAGTTCATCATTTTACAAGAACACACTCAAGCAAATACCTTCCTGTTTTTAGTCAAAACAAAGAACCTTCAACATGTCTCTTAGCTTTTGAAATCTTTCTGTTTTCAAGCCTTTGGTTAGCACGTCTGCAACCTGTTCTTCTGTTGGACAGTGGACCAACTTCACCTTCTCCTTATCTACTTGATCTCTTAAGAAATGGAACCTTGTTTCAATGTGTTTGCACCTTCCATGACTCACTGGATTCTTGGCTAAGTTAATTGCTGACTTGTTGTCCACCATTAATTCAAAGTTACTAAGCTCTCCACACTGCAATTCTGCTATCAAGGATGTCAACCATAGACCTTGGCAAGCTGCACTACAAGCTGCTATATACTCAGCTTCACATGTGGAAAGAGCAACCACATCTTGCTTCTTGGAGCTCCATGACACAGGGGCACCAAATATAGAGAACACATAACCAGAAGTACTTTTTCTATCCTCCTTGTCTCCACACCAATCTGAATCTGAGTAGCCAACAAAACAAGATCCATTCACCTCTNTTATCCTTTTGGCTGCAATTAGGTGAGATTGCTTAGGATTAGCCATGTGTCTACTTATTACTCCAGCAGCATAGCTTATCTCTGGTCTAGTGTGGCAAATGAATCGAAGGCAACCTACCATTTGCCTGAAGAGAGTTGGATCTGCTGGTTTATCTGATTCTTTGTCAATTAAGCTGGCTTTTCCTTCAACTGGCACAGCTACTGGTTTGCAATCAGCCATTTGAAATCTACTTAAGACATCTTTGACATACTTTCTTTGGTGCATCATCACCCCTTTGTGAGTCTTCAAGAATTCTATTCCCAAGAAGTAGGCCAATTCACCTAAGTCAGTCATTTCGAATTCTGACTTCAGTTTGCTTTTAATGCTAAGAACTTCAGATTCACAGCTGCCAGTAATAACTAGATCATCAACATATAAGTAGAGCAGGGTTGTTTCTCCTTTACTTGATGAGTTTACATAGACTCCATGTTCTTTCTTGCATTTGGTGAAGCCAATAGACCTTAAGAATGAGTCTATTCTTTTATTCCAAGCTCTTGGAGCTTGCTTAAGTC
>NC_032023.1:5777058-5778282 GCF_001865875.1 Lupinus angustifolius | reverse complement strand
TGTGCTTTGAGACACTACCATCTGGCCTGAGTTTAACTTTGTATACCCACTTTACAGGTATAGGAACTTTTCCTGCAGGTAGGTTGGCTTCTGTCCATGTGTTATTCTTCTCAATTGCCTTGAGTTCTTCTTCCATAGCACTGAGCCATACATTTTCCTTCATAGCATCTTGGAAAGTGATTGGTTCAGTTTCTCCCATTAGTGCAAGATGAATTAGATCACCCTCATCTGTAATTGCATCATCAGGGAATACCTCATATTCATTAAGCCTCCTAGGTAGTTGTCTTACCCTTGCAGGCCTTGATACACATCTTGCAACATCTGTTCTTGAGGGTGTGTTGTTCTCATCTGTAACTTCATGCTCATTATGATCTTCTGCTACATGAATCAGAGGCATGGTTGAGCTTTTCTCAATCCTCTTGTGAAGATCATTCCAGGTGCTCATCTCATCAATATGCACATCCCTGCTGAAGACTATTTGATTTGTCACAGGATTTAGTAGCTTGTATGATCCTGTTGAGTGATAGCCAACAAAAATCATTAGCTCACTTTTATCATCAAGTTTCTTTCTTATTTGATCTGGGATGTGCTTGAAACATAGTGATCCAAACACTCTCAGATGCTTTACTGATGGCCTTCTTCCAGTCCAAACTTCTTCAGGGACCTGATCCTGTAGACTTTGAGTAGGGCATCTATTCAAGACATAGGTGGCTGTTGTGACTGCTTCTCCCCATAGGTTGTGTGGCAAGCCTTTGCACCTTACCATACACCTTACCATGTTCATAACTGTCTTATTTCTCCTTTCAGCTATACCATTGTGTTGTGGTGTGTAGGGGGCTGTCACCTCATGTATTATGCCTTGATCAACACAGAATTTCTCAAGCTCTCTTGATGTGAGTTCCCCTCCTCCATCAGTTCTGAATATTTTCAGTTGATTTCCTAATTGTCTTTCAGCTTCTGCCTTGAACTTCTTCAAATACTCAAACACATCACTCTTGGCCTTGATGAGATAGACCCACATTTTCCTGCTATAGTCATCAATGAAAGATACAAAGTATCTATTCCCACCTAGTGAATTCACTTCAAAAGGTCCACACACATCAGAATAAACAATATGCAGTAAACTAGTGGCTTTGGTTTGAGTATTCTTGTTGAAGGGATTTCTTGTTTGTTTACTGATCATACAACTATCACATATTGGCAAGTGTGATTTTATTTCAGGTA
>NC_032023.1:5768491-5776958 GCF_001865875.1 Lupinus angustifolius | reverse complement strand
TTGAGTTTGCAGGGCTTGGTGAGAAGGTCTATCCATCAATCTTTCATCGAGTCTCTGCTCATGTGCTTCAAGAGACCCTTGTAGTTCTTCAATTCTCATTCTCCCTGATTCTTCAATTGCCACCACAACATGATCAAACTTGGGAGTCACGGTTCTCAAGACTTTCTCAACAATTGCAGCATCCTCCATTCTTTCACCACACGACTTCATTCCATTCACATGAGTTATGATTCTTGTGAAGAAATCTGCAATTCTCTCTCCCTCATCCATTTGCATAAGCTCATACTGCCTCCTCATTGTTTGTAACCGAATTTTCTTCAACTGAGCAGCCCCTGCATAATGCTTTTCCAACACATCCCAAGCCTCCTTTGCTGTTGCAGACCCTGCAATCAACTCAAAGTGGGCATTGTCCACTGCTTGGTGAAGGAGACAGATTGCTTTGCAATCTCTCCTTTTGTTCTGTTTGTGAGCATTTCTCTGTGCTTCTGTTGCTCCTTCTTCTAATTCTGGCAATCCTTCCTCTACAAGATCTGCAACTTCTTGATAGCCAAGGATTGCTTTCATCTGAATACTCCATCTTGACCAGTTCTTTCCATCAAGCACGGGGAGATTGGTGACAAAATTTCCTGTTGCTTGAGCCATGATTGCAGCAGAAGATTGCTTGATCTTTTGTAGCTCTAGATACCAAATGTTAACGAAAAAACAGAAGAAGAAGAAGAAGGGTAAAGTGAGGAGATGAGAGTTTCTCAATGAATGGTTACTTCATTAGCAAGGCAACAATCATACTTATACAAGTTTCTATATATGGCTAACTAACAATAACTACCAAACTAAAAATAGAAACTTCTCAACCAAACTAACTAACTAACTATTGATTACAATCCAATAATACTAAATTTTCGTATCCACGAGAAATTGACAAATATTATAATATGATATTCTATTTACTAATAATTAGTTTATAAGTAGTATATGTCATTTTCTTTTAGATAGAATGATTAGAATAGGAGATATGTCATTATTGGATAATAAAATATGTTTTAAGGAATGTGTTGGCATATTTCATTGTGTATCTAGACTGGGAATGTTTGGCAAAGTGTGACATTTATTAACATTTGCCTCCATCTACCGTATCCTTAAATACACATGTTAACACGACCACGACAATGTTTTCATCAAGACAAACCATTATCTCATCATGGGCCAAGAGATCTAATGAGAAGGGGACAAAAAGATAAGGTAAAAGAAAAAAAAGAATAATTCTTGCATACTATTTTTTCGAGTAAATATCTATTTTGTTCTTTGTAAAGTTCTTTATATAGATACCAATAGATGTCGAATGTGATTTAAGATATTCTCAGTTCATCATAAAAAATGCTGAAGTTTGGCTCATGTTGATATGTGTATCATTTAGGTTTTCAATTTTCAAAGGAATGCATTAGTACATAGAAAAGAGTAAAACAAGTCTTTTACTCTTATTCTTCATATACTCTAAAACTGTTTTATTATTAAAAAATAAAACATAGTCGTGTACAGATAGAGTAAAGGAAACATTATGACTATAAGTCCAGAATTCAAGAGGTTGACGGAATTAATCTCAAAATTGCTTCTGGATTCAATAAGAAGAGGGCATTGCACTCATTCGGTGGGTTCTGATCCAGTGTCTAAGTCTTGAATTTTTATTCATTTTTATCATCCCATATACATTATTCACGAGACGTATACTAAGGTGTAAGGAAGTAAGGAATATAGTATTAACATGTTATAAAACCAACCTCAAACGTGAAGAGATCTCGTATTAAGTTTAACTGATTTAAATAGTTAAACTATTTGGCCTAACCGAGTGATTTCATACATAATTAATAATTTTTATTTATAAATATATAGTTATATATAAATGTGAACTTTTATATAATTAATAATCATGTACAATTACATTGAAGAAATGTCTATTCATCTTTTATTGGATTCGATAAAACAAAATATTATAATAGTGTTCAATTTTTTTAATTTTTAAGTGAACCGTCTTGTTTACTTCCCGGGTCAATCCGATTTAACCGGGTTTAACACGATTGGACCGAACTTTCTCCAGTTCAAAGCGGTTCAACCATTACTCGGTTAAGATGGTAAATCAGAACCATTTTCAAGTCTAATCAGTAGTCAGTTCGGTCTGTTTCTCACAATGGTATTAATAGAAATCTTTTATATATATATATATATATATATATTATGTATTATTTTGCTTTTTATTCATAAAAATCGCCACGTTGTTAAAATTATTTTATAACTTAATAATGATTACTGAACCTATCTATTATGATGTTGGGCCTAACTATCAAAAGAGAAGGCTCAATGACTTTTATTATATTTGAGAGGGTTGATTATTAATAAATATAACAAAAAGTACTTAGTTTTTATACCATTATTATTTTATCATGTTTATTATAAAGATGATCATACAGTAATTTAGATAATTTTCTATTTAAGTATTGTACCTTTTATTATAATCATTAATGAAATCAATTAATTTAATTTTTTGCTCCCACTCTAGAAACTGAAGATCTTGAATTTGATTTTTTATCAATTAATGCTTTTATCCCTGACCTATCTTCTGGCACCACCATGACCAATCCTTTTATTTACTTCCCTCCATATTCTGTCTCCATGAATCATATGGATAACCATCATTTTTATTGTGGAAAAGGAAATGGTCAATAATAATAGGTTGTTAGAATCAAAATTATTGTTACTTGTTGGCCAAGATATCTCTTACCTTACCTTCGCATATTTTGGCCGAGCTAAGTATACTTTTGTGATTGAGCATGATATGACAATTTTGCTGAGTGTGTTAGGCATAATGTCTGAATGATTGTGACTAAGCCTTGCTTGGCACCTTCACATGGTATCCTGGAATATGAGTTGGCATTCTGACCGACTTGTCCTAGAATATGACCGAGCATTATGGTCGACCTGCCCTAGAATGTGAGCAAGCATTCTGGCCAACCTAAACTTAGGTTCTGGCCCCTTTCTGTGTCGCATTTGGCCTTTGACCTGTATCTATGTCCTGAGATATTGATAAGAAATTAGTAATCCCCTTAGAATAGAAATTAAAGACATATAAGAACTAAGAGAACATAAAGATAAATTTTGCAATGTAGATAGTTCATTATGCCTCTTCTTAGAAGAACCATGAGCTAAATATTGAAAATAGGAAATTAGGGATAATGACCTACTGTTCTTGGGCACTAATAGACTTGGCCCATTACATTACAAAGAAAATAAAAATATTATTTGTCAACATATTCAGCTAGCCAGTTAGGTCTTTGTTTCACTCTATTAGGCCTCTATGGATAGTCCCTGATTGAGCTCCTATCATTTCCCATTGCTGCAAGACTAACCTTGTCCACAAAGTTAGAGTGTTGGTGCTCCACCATGCCACCCAAATTTCCCAGCTTGGAAGCAGCATTTGGAACTGATGGCTGAAGAGCATTTTAGTCAAAACTCCCTATAGAACCAACAGCGTGTGGAGATGTCGTGTGGGATTTGTTGGAGTCCACAAAGTGCCATCCAACTAGCCTCCATTTCCATATGATCCAATGGCTGGAATGAGTGGTTGTTTGAATTTTCATTATGGATCTAAAGATGAAAAAGGCAACCGTGTAGGATTTGTGTAGCTTCCAAGTAGTGGCATCTAGTTGGCATCTATTCCCTCTTTCATCAACAACTGGCTGGATTTTGGAGCCAAAATTGCCTCTTCATCCAACGCTTCAGAGAGAACGTGTGGGAATCTCTAGAATGTCGTATCCTTGGACCTGTTGTTGGATTGAGAAGTCTGTCCCTGGGAAGAGAGAGGACTTGAATCGCACGACTCCCCTTATGGATCGGTTGAAATGAATGGTGGCTGGATTTCCATAGGATTTAATGCAACCAGATTTTTGTTTACGCCCTTAAATTACGAAAAGCATGGGGTAGCGGGTCATTAATTATTGCAGAGTTTATTAGATCCCACAGTTGAGATACTTGCTTCAAATCTGACCGTGCATTTTTCCCCCTAGTGTGTACTTAGAATTGAAGAGTTGGAACTGACTTTAAGACTCTACTTTAGCACATATGTTCCAAAGTCTTTATCAGTTTCTTTCCCCATATTTTTCTCTTGGACCCCCTTCTATCTGGTTGTGGAGTTTTATACCATCTTAAACTCCTCTTTATTTTGGGTTTTCCTGTGTGCACTCCTTGAGTTAGACTCTTTATTGTCCATCAAGTTGTCAAATTCTTCACCTGAATCTAAGTCACGGGGAAGTTGATCACCCTGAATCTGGGGGTCCCCAAAATTTTTTCTCAACATGACTAAGCTTGTGATTTGCACAATGTGACACTGAATGTTGCCTATACGGATGAAGTCGTAGAAGGACCCAATCACTCACTTCAAAGGTAATATCTGATCTCCCTATGTCAGCTTGAGCTTTCATCCTCTGTTGTGCATGCTTTAAATTCTATTTGAGGGTGACTATTAACTATGTTTTAGTTTGCAGGGTATCATCCACCTTCGAGTTTGTTGTCGAAGATGGGATATAGTCACAAATAGATGGGGATGTTCTCCCATACAAGGCTTCAAAAAGTGACATATCAATGGATGAATGATGGCTAGTGTTATACTAGTATTCGGCCACAGCAAGGTGGAAAAACCACTACATCGGTTGGCTACCTGTAAATAAGTGGAGATACGTCTATAAAGTGTGATTCATAACCATTGTCTGGCCATGTGACAGATGATGGTAAGTCGTGCTATAACAGAGAGATCTGCCTAGTAGTTTGAATATCTCCTTCCAAAAAGAACTGAGGAAGATAGTGTCTCGGTCTGAGACTATAGATTTTGGAATACCATAGAGTTTACAGATGTCATTGAGAAACTGATGAGCTAGAGTCTCTATCGTGAACTTAGTTGGAAGTGCAATGTAGTGAGCATATTTTGTCAATCGATCTAAAATCACCCATATAATTGTATTCCCTTGGGAGGAGGATAAGTGGGTAATAAAATCCATTGACAAGTCTTCCCAAACTTTTTCTAGAATTTTTAACAGTTGGAGTAACCCTTGATATTTTCTTGACAGATATTTGTTGTACTGGCATGTGACGCATTGGCGAATATGGAGCTTGATGTCCCTTGCAACCCCCAACCAATAGAACAAAGTAGTGACCCGACATAGAGGAGGTTTCCATCTAGAATGTCCTCCCATTAGTGTCTCATGGAACTCCTTAATCAGACAGACTCACCACCTTGCCATATCAAGTACAAAAATTCGATTATTATAGAATAACAAACCCTTAGAAAAGTGATATTTAGCACATTTAATATATGTTTCATGCCTATTAATAAATGTTTATCCTTTTGTTGAGGTGTAGTATGATCTGAGGCGATCGAGGATATAAGGAAAACGGGGATGAGATAGTTGGAAAAATGGGTGCATTACCATTGTGGCAACGACAAAGGGCGTCAACCACTCGATTAAAGGTACTTGGAAGTATTTGGACATGGTGGTTATGAGTTCTACTTGGTGGCAGTCCATGCGGTGGTTGGAATATTTTCTGGTATGAAGTGAGCAGGTCTTGTATTTTTGAGTCAGTGGAGGAGAGGTTAGGGAGTTGTTAGTCAGAGAGTGGGTCTAGTGGTTGGAATTGTATGGTATGAAATGAGGCAACACCATCCATTTCAATAAGTCTAGCAAGTTGATGAAAATTAGATGATTGCAAGTTTGTGTTATTGTCCCCCTTAAGTGTTATAGTGTTGTCCCTCACAGTAAATGTCATAGATGGGATAACAAAGTATGAAATAATTGGCCTTAGAGTTCGTAACCATTCTATGCCCAAAACTACATGAACACATTTAATTGGCAATAAGTAAAATGGAATAGAAAAGAGATGGTTTTGTAGGAGTATAAGAGTGTCAAAATACAAACCAGAGTAGTAGATATGAGCCTTGTTACCTACCATAACTGGAAACTATAGTGTTTGGGAGATTTTCAATTCAAGGTAATGAGCTAAATGTGGTTGTATTACATTGTGAGAACTTTATGTATCCATCAAAACTGTGAAAACATGACCTGCGATAAACCCTCTGAACCTGAGTGTTTTAGGATAAGGTTGAACTTATAGTGCTTATTCAGAAACTAGAAGCGGATAAGCTCTTCATTGGAAGTGTCTTGTTCGAACTCAACAGGTTCTAGGGAAATTAACACGTCCTCTGTTATGGGATTAAAATCATCCACCAATAGCAATAGGAACTTTTTGCCTTGACATTTATGCCCTAGATGAAAATTTTCATCAAAATTGTAACACAATCCTTGGGCATGTCTTTCTTGTATTTGTGCAATTGTGAGACGTTTAACGGCCATGGTAGGAGTTGGACCAATTGTGCCAAAAGTAGAGACATGTCCCATGTTGCCATGTTGGCCTTGTTGAGGATTGTAGGTTGCAAAATTAGTGGGCTTTTTGTATGCAGGTCTAGCATCCTTGATTTTTTATTCCACAAGTTTGTTGGTCGTAAGACAACCAACTCTCGCCTAATCTCTGGAATCAGTTAATAAAAAAACATTTGAGCATAATTTCATGTGACAAACCCCAAATTCGGTTGCAGATTTTTCAAATTGTTGTTGATAATCAACGACTGTTCTTGTTTGATGGAGTTTGAATAACGTTGTTTGGTGGTTTTGTTATAATGAAGGCCCAAAACGTGTTTCAAGTGAGCAAGTGAAACTCTCCCAATCGGTAATACTCACATTATAGAAAGCACATTTAAACCAACTTAATGCCTCACCTTTCATATAAAATGAAATAATATGGAGGCTTTGGTCTAAGGGGATTTGGTAAAGTTGGAAGAACTGTTCAGTTTGGAACAATCAGTCGAATAGTTCCAACCTGTCAAAATGTATTAATTGCAATTTTGGTGGTCTAGGTTGTGTGGGGTTAGTGATAGGGGATGTAATTGGTGGGGGAACATATGGGTGATAAGGGTAAAAGGATGGGGGAACTAGTGAATGTGTGTAAGGAGGGTATTGAGGTAGTATATGTGGTGGTGTTTGGGAGAGAGATATAATTTGAGGGTTTATATTATGGAATTGGGGGTTAGGGTTAGGGTTAATAATGTGGGAAGATGAAGCTAGTGTGAGAGGGTCAGGTGGTTGAGGATTAACATTAATACCTGCCAATTTCTCAGTGATGGAACATAGAGCCTCTGCAATGGTTGTATGTCTTGCATCTTGTTGCTCCTTGTTTTCTTGCAATTTGTCTCCAATATATAGAGAAGGGTTTCATCCATATCCTTGTTAGTTTTTTTGGGAGGCATAATGCAAGAATGAAAACACCAAATGATAAAGAATTAGTAATCCCCTTATAATAGAAATTAAAAAAATTAAGAACTAAGAGAACATAAAGATAACTTCTACAATGCAGATAATTCATTATGCCTCTTTTGGGCAGACCATGAGCTAACTACTGAAAATAGGAAATTAGGATTAATGTCCTATTGGTTTTGGGCTCTAACAGACTTGGCCCATTACATTACATAGAAAATAAAATTGTTATTTATCAACATATTCAGCTAACCAGCCAGGTCTCTATTTTACTCTGTTAAGCTTTTGTGAATACTCCCTGATTGGGCTCCTATCATATACATATGTTTTGGTTATGTTTTAGTTAATTGAATTAGTACTTGATAATTGGCTTATAGGTCTATCTTAGTAAGTTAATTGTTAGTTATTTTCAATTATTAGTTGTTTCCTTTAGAAACAAGCTAAATCATTGTGTTTTGTATATAACTTAGCATCTTAATGAAAATACTTTTGATCCTATTGTTATTTTCTCTCTTTGTTTGGGCAAGATACCCATATATGTATAAAAGATTTTCGTTAATATTAAAGTTCCTTACAACCTCAACTCACCCTTTATAAATATAAGCATTTAAAATATCTAGATAAGAAGTTATTGTAGCATTTTGAGGAGCATGTTTTCAGCCCAAAAAATGTAACAATTCATGTGTCACTTATTATGATTGGTAAAAAAATACTTCATTATTAAAATTTTAATTTAAATATAATTTTTCAATCAATCACAAAGTGATACATGAAATGACAACTTTGTGGAACAACATATGTAGGGCTGGAAACGAGTCGAACAAGAGCTCAGCTCGGTTCAGCTCGATAAGGATTGATTCAGCTCGAAACTCGACCCGAGTTCGATACGAGTTAATTTTTTAGCTCAAATTCGGCTCAATTAAAGTTCGTGAACTATTCGGTTCAGTTCGAATGGTTCATTTGGACAACTCAAATAATTAACTAAATTTTAAAAAATAATTGAAAATGTTTTATATATATAAATCTAATCTTTTATATATAAAATAATAGTATATATAAAAAATAATGTATGGTTCATAATAAATATAAAAAAAATTATATAAAAGTATATATAAATA
>NC_032023.1:5749255-5768391 GCF_001865875.1 Lupinus angustifolius | reverse complement strand
AATCTATCAAACCAGCTCATGAACCTAACGAGCCAAATTATATTCAACTCAAGTTCGGCTCGTTTATTTAACGAGCTCAATTTCCAGCTCAGGTTTAGTTCATTTGGTTCATGAACCAAGTTTATCGAACTAAATAATGAATCGAGTTTCAAACGAATACCGAGTTGATTCGGTTCATTGTCAGCCCTAAACATATGTGTTCCCTTCAACACAATAATGCTTTTTATTTGTGTATCTTAATAATGCTTCTAAAAATACTTGGTGTGGACATGATTTAATAAAAGAGAGAAAATATATGCATTAATAGTGTAAAAGTTTTATATAGTGTTAAATAAATAAATAAATAAATAAATATATATATATATTTAATTATCATTGACCCTTTTAAATATAAATAATACAAATGTATAAATGTATAAATAATGGATGATGTAGTCATTATGTATAAATATTTACATTACCAATACATAAATATTACACTTTCATCTATGCTTGAGAGTCTTATTTTGGAGGGGAGAGAAGGAAATGTATGACTTTAGAGGGTGTGTCCTTTTTCTCGAGTTGAGGGAAAAAGAAAAGAATGGTTTGAAGGTTTTCTAGGAATCAGACTCATCTCCATTACTAGAGATGGTAGTGCATACCTCATATTATAATACATGGTAAAAACAAAATTTCAGTAGTTCAGATTTTTGTTTTTTTAAATAAATATTTTTTAAAAACTAACTCCACCCACATTCTTTGTACTAGAGAGTCCAATACTAGATATGAATCTATTTCGATTTCTAGAAACATCTAAAATCCTATAGATGCTTCATAGTTCCCCAATTCACAGTTTTATAAGGACAAACATGTCAAAATATATATGTCTTTAGTAAAATTTCATAATTATATTATTGTCAATTTATCATTGTTAATTATATTTTAAAGAGAGAGTAAAACAATATTATTGTATTATCATTATTTTAGTCTTCTTTCATTTAAATTTTACACTTTCAAACAAATGAGAAATTTAACTTAATTTATTTTCCTTTCTCTTTTCCTCGTAACTCGCCAACATTACCCTTAATAAAAAGCATAACATAATGACATGGTACATGAATCATATGTAGGATCTTTTTTAAACAATATTGAATTAACTAAAGCATTTTCCCATTACATACACTATCATATAAGCATTCCATTATTTTTATTTCCATACCTAAATATATATTTGAGAAAAGTTCACAAAACCCCCTTAAATTTTATATGTTTTGTAGGTAAACACTGTAAACTATTTTTTCTTTTTAATTACTCATTGAACTTTAACTATTGGTGAAACTGGTCCCTACATATATAAAAATTTAAATTACTAACAATGAATTTGAAACTAACATATAGTATAAGGTTAGGCACACATGTTTTCTCAATTAAACTTTCGAGCAGGAATAGTACAAGAGAGAACCTTAGGAAATGATAAGCATGGAGAAACTTAGTTCCACATCCTAAGAGAGAACATTTTGGTCCTTGTCATGTTGTTGGGGGCTGTCCAAACATATCGTATTCTAAGGATTGTAGTTGTATTAAACTGATATAGAATACTCTTAAGTTGTTTTTCAATCATTGGCTACAATAAAACATAAAATTAGACAAGTGAAATCATCTCTTATCTCAGATTTTGTTCATGTGATAGGGAACTAAAAAAAAAAGATTCATTTTAATTTCTAAAGCTGTTTTTGTGCAAGTGTTTGAGAGCATCTTTACACATTTGTATGCAGTTTTTAGTTCTCATTTGTCACAAGTCACAACTAAAGGGAAACACACGAATAGAAGAACCATGTATAATTTTCTTGGTAAAGAAACTCTAACTACATGGGAACATGACTAAAATAGTGTTTGCAACCCTTTCTCACTTTCAATTCTTAGGTAAGGTAAGAACTAGACTGATATTTTGGGTTTTTTTCTAATTAGCAATGAAAACTTTATTAATCAAGAGATAATATATTAGGAGAATAAGTGGTACTCTTATCCACTGAATCCCTGAAATTAATAAAGAGAAAGACAAGTTGATGGATGTCTTATCCAATCAACATAAGAGTAAGAGAAGAAAGGAAAGCGGACAATAATAAGGTTCCAGGAATGCGGAAAAATAAGCTCCACCACCTCCTCTATTTGGAACCTCAAGTTCTCAAAGATAACTTTGTTCCTAATATGCCAAATAGTCCAAATTGTGACAAACCAAAGAGCCACCCATAACCGTTTTTTCTTCTTCTCCAACCATATCATGTTTTCATGAGATACAAAGATAGACATTACATCATTATGAATGATAGATGTAAGGCCAAAGCAAGAATAAAGCTTTTGCCAAACAAGATAGGATATTGAACAAGAAAAAAACAAGTGACTAGTAGTTTCCTCCAACTCACCATAAAGATAACAAATAAGGGGATCTTGCATAGATAATCCACCTCTATGACCAAGGTTCACTTTAGTTGGAACCCCATCCAAAGCAATTCTCCACACTAAGCATTTCATCTTTGATGGAACATTAGAAGTCCAAAGCCTCTTGAAGAAAACAAGGTCGTGACTTCCTTCCACATGATACAAAGATTGGTAAGCACTCCTGACCAAGTATTGCCCACTTATGTCATGAATCCAAGTCCAAGAATCAGCAATATGTTGTTTAGGCGTAGAGTTATGTAGGAATCATAGGAGACCTTCATATTCTTCTTCCTCCCAAACAAACAAGTTCCTTCTCCAATGTATGCTCCAAGACCAAACCCCATTACTCCAAGCACCCAAGGATTCAACAGTTGCATCTTTTTCTAAAGCCACCTGAAATAATCTTGCAAATGAATTTTTAAAGGTATCTTTCCCCACCCATAAATCAGTCCAAAATTTCATAGAAGAACCACATCCTAAAGATCTACGAACACCATCATTTACCCAACCACAACCTATTCCCTCCCTGGACTGACTAAAATTACCTAACTCTCTCCACCAAGAAGAACCCTTCTTGAAACACTCTAATTCACCACATCCTCCACTACTTAGAAACTCATCCCCATATCTCGATTTCAAAACTTTTATCCAAAGAGACTCCCCCTCACATAACAAACGCCATCTCCATTTACCTAAAAGAACTAAGTTAAAAAGTAATAAGTTTTTCAGCCCAATACCACCTTCTTCTTTAGGCCTACAAACTTTCACCCACCTCACCCAATGTATCCCTTTTTTCTCGTCACCCCTTCCCCAAAGGAAACGCCTTTGAATTTTGTCAATCATATTAATAACAGAAATTGGAGCTTTAAAGAATGAAAAGAGATAGATAGGTAGAGAACATAATACCGATTTTAGATATTGAGTTTGTTGTTGGTACAGACAAAGAAGTAAGAGTATCTTCTTAATCAAGTCAAATGGAGGCAAAAACTCAATGATAGGAGACCAAGTAGAGAGCCTTTTAGGGTTTGCACCAACATGAATTCCCAAGAACTTAAAGGGGACAGAGCCAACAGCACAATACAATTTATCAACCGCATTCGTAACAAAATCACTACTCAAGTTAAGACTCATGTAACAACTTTTGTGAAAGTTAATTTTCAGCCCAGACGCCAACTCGAAGCATTTCATGATACTTTTAAGCACCATAATGTTATGCTCAGAATTCTCTCCAATAAGAAGGGAGTCATCTGCATATTGCAGGTGAGAAATAGAAACCTCATCTTTACCAACCTTATACCCAATATAAATATTCTTCGAAACTACAGCTCGCATGATGCCACTAAGACCTTCAGCAACTATTAGAAAAAGAAAAGGTGCTATAGGATCACCTTGCCTTATTCCACGAGCCATAATAAACTCTTTGGTAGGACTCCCATTCACCAAGATAGATACAGAGTTAGAATGAAGTAAGTTTTTAATCCACACCCTCCATTTGAGACAGAAAGCCGTCATATAAAGGAGAAAATCCCAGTTCACCGAGTTATACGCCTTTTCAAAATCCACTTTAAGAATGAAGCAATCTCCTCTCTTCTTCTTCCTAGCTTAGTCAATTACCTCGTTAGCCACCACCACCCCATCCATGATGAATCTACCTTTGATGAAAGCAGATTGACATTCAGAAATAACCAAGTGAATGACCTTTTTAAGTCTAGCGGCAAGCAACTTCGAAACGATCTTTTGGATACAACCAATAAGGGAGATGGGTATGTATTCATTAAGGCCATGTGGACAATTGTTCTTCGGGATTAGAACGATAAATGATGCATTGCACCCTCTAGGAATATTCCCAAACCTATAGAAATCCTCCACCATACTGATTATATCATCCTTAAGGCAATCCCAGCACTTTTTAAAAAAAGTAAAATTATAACCATCAGGTCCAGGGCTTTTATCACCATCGTAGCTCCAAACTACATCCTTGATCTCATCTACCTCAAATTTAGCAGTTAGGAAAACATTATTCTCTTCAGACAAACAATTGAAATTGATACCATCAAGAGAAGGTCTACCACAATGGCTCTCATCAAACTTTGCCTCAAAGAATGATTTAATGTGAGATTTAATTCTGACTGGATCTTCAATCCACTCACCATCAATAGTCAAATTCGTGATCTTCTTGAAACTCTGATTCTTATTGATGCATAAGTGAAAGAACTTAGAGTTAGAATCACCTTCACGGGTCCATCTTTGTCTGGATTTTTGCAACAAAAGATTGTCCTTTTGGCATGAGAGATGCCACAATTCAGCAGTAGTCGATCATCTAGATATGACATCTCCCTCCGATAAACTACAAGTCCTACCTTTAGTATCAACAGAGTTAATAGTTTCCACCTTATCTTCAATTTGCCTATCCAGCAAACTGAACTGTTCTTTGTTCCAAATCTTTAAGACCACTTTAAGTTTCTTTAATTTCTCCTTAAACACAAAAGAACCCCTTCCACTGATAACTAAATTCTTCCACTCATCAGCAACTAACTTCCCAAAACGGTGATCTGAAAGCCAACAATTATTGGTGCGAAAAGGTGTCGGACCCCAATCTGAAACATCAATCTTGAGCATAAGTGGACAATGATCTGAAAAAGTCTTCGGAAGACCCAATTGAACCAGTCTGCCCCATTTAGCCAACCATCCATCATTCACAAGAAACCTGTCAATCCTGCTCATTGTCTTTCTATTGGAGTGAAACCAAGTAAACTTCTTTCGAGATAGAGGTAAATCAAACAGCTCCAGATCAAGCATAAATTGATTAAATTCCTCACATTCCCTTCTATTAACACGAAGACCAACTCCTTTTTCTTTCATCCTGTTGGAGAGTTGAGTTGAAGTCACCTACTAAACACCAGAAATCGCCATGATGACCCATCTTTGCGGACTTAGCTTCATCCCAAAACTTTCACTTTCCAGCCAAGTCACAAGCACAATAGACGTTCATAATATATGAGGGCGCATGATGTGAAGCCCATTTACCTTTAACCAGAACAAAATATGATCCACAAATGATGTCTTCAGCTAGAAAAGAATCATTATTCCAAATACTCAGAATACATCTACAATTACCTTCCGATGGCTTGAAGGCCCAATCGAAATTATCAACACCCCACAAAGATGAGCATAAATTTCTGGTAATATTCTCAACCTTAGTTTCTTGGATGCAAATGAAATCTGGTTTATACTTCCAAACCAAATCTCTGATCGCCTTCTTCTTCAATCTCCCCCCTAGACCTCTAATATTAATTGATATGATCTTCATCAACTAATGTATGACTCCTTCTAACTGTCTCACACTTTTCATGATCCTTTTTTTCTATATCAGCCAACCTTGCAATAATTTCAGCCTTATTTTCGTTTCCATTTAGACCAATCTTTTCCCCTATGCTCCACATTTCCTCTACTTCCGTCAAGAATGTTGAATTATTAACATTTGCGGCCACTCCTATACTATCCCCCAAAGGGGTCTCATTGATACAAGAAGTATTCACCTCTTGATGTGAGAGAGATCCGTCAAAAAAACCCTGCACAGATGCTCCATCAATGATGTTTGGTGCAGGAATGTCACCAAGGTCAATGTAGAAGTCATTCCAGTCTTTAATTACTTGATGTTTTTTCTTCTTAATCTCCTTTATTCGTATCTTCTTCTTTTTCTTGTCTACATGTGTTGGCTTATTTTTAGAAGGCGGAACCTTTTCTGAAATTTGTTGATCACTTTCCCTATCTTGCACATATTTCACAGATGAGGAGTTATTATTATTAGCAAAATTTTGTGGGTTTGGAAAAGAATTAATGCCCAAAATAGGAGTCATATGGGTCCCCTCAGCAATTGGTGGCTTGGAGCATTCCCCAAGCAATAATTCACGTGGCATAGAGGTAGATAAATCCACTTCACCAATTAAAGCATGATGCACTCTATCTTTAAAGCCAATAAATGCCCGCTGGCCCACATCCTTTTCACTTTACAACGTGACCCCATTCAAATAGGAGATTTGAAAATTCAAACCATTTTGGCAGGGACTTAAATGGCCATAACTTTTATCCTTAACAATTGTGGAATTAGCCAATTCACTACCTAGCACGCGTTCCCCACACGCATTAATATTAGGGGCTGAAATAGTCTCTAAATTCAAATTTGGATCACTGCAATCACCACCCACATTAACTCCCTTTAAAGCTAGAAATAAATTCTGAGGAGAAGAATTAACTCTTTCACCATTTCCAAATGAGACACCAAGGGTCTTCTCTTCCCCCTCCTTCATCGTCTCCGATATGAAAGGGAAACTTCTTTCCGGTGACCGCTCTACTTCAAACGAGTCAGACACCCAGTCCACGGTTCCCTCCGACAACACACCGACTTCCTCTGACCCAGAATCATAAGAAGAGACAAAGTGATGCCTCTCCTTCTTGCTATCCACAAAATCCGACTCACCTCCCACCTCCTCCCAAATATTTACTTCAAAAAACTTGCCATTAATCTTCACTTTCAAAGAGCACTGAATTTGTGTCTTCAAAGAAGTTTTGATCAATAGCCTACATTTATCAAAGCGGGACTTCTGAATGGTTGCTTCATCTGCCGAGATCAATGAGCCAAACTTGTTGGCTAGAGATTCGAAGAAGAGAGAATTCCATGCATGTAAAGGAACTCCAATGCAATTAATCCAAGTTGTTCGGTAATCTGCTACAACATCTTCTGACCAAGGGGTTAAGGACACAAGCACATCTTTCAAGCATCCCTCTGCAGCTGTCACAACCTCCTGAATGGCTTCTCCTTCTACATAGGATGTACTTTTATTGTAACAAACCCTTCTGACTGTAATAAGGAAGGAATTAGCCTGGCAATCTCATGGTCTAAAGTGCGTCCCACATAGAAATTGGACAACCATTCCATGTCCTTCTCCTCCACAAAGTACTCAATTCCATTCCAATCTTCCATTGCTGGTGTGGAGCACGAAGGACGTCGAGCCACTTCTTTATTTCCGACGTCGAGAATCCTACCTTTGACATCCCCCTGAGAACATGAGCAAAGCTTCTAGAGTCTCTAAGGTTTCAGTTATGGTAAGTTTCCTTCACCTCCTGAACATTATCCTTTGGGTGTCTTGAGGACAACTCCCTGTTGAATCTTGGAATGTTGGCAAAAACATTTTTACTGTCTATCCATGTGTTGTTCAATTTCCATTCAAGTTCTTTTTCATCCTTGACCTTATCTTATGAAAGCAAACCTTTGGGCATTCCTGTTTCTTTTAATTGGGATGAAGACATCCCTAACTCTACCATATTTTTGGAAGGTTCTCCAAAGATCACTAATTTTCAATTTTTCTGGAAAATTTGTTATGTAGAATGTGCTAAATCAATCAAAGGCTCTCCCCTGCTCTCCTACACTGATTCTTATGCCTGCCTGACATTTTGGGTTTAAGTTGGAAAAAGAATAAAGGTATTCTAAGACATGAAAAATTTCCATTTAAAGTGTACGCCATAACACTACAATTGATCTTGCGTGGAAGCTGGATTGGGAAAACATGTGTGTCTAACTTTATACAATGTGTTAATTTAAATTTCATTGTTAGTAATTTAATTTTTTATGTACGTATGGACTAATTTCACCAATAATTAAAGTTTAATAATTAATTAGGAAGAAAAAATAGTTTATGATATCTACTTGTAAAACATATAATGTTTAAGGGGTTTTGTGAAATTTTCCATATTCTTCATAATACGTTTTATATTTTTTTTATGTAACATTTTTTCCCTTTTTATTTTATTTTCCCTTTCAATAATGAGGAAAAGGGAGTGTGATATTTCCAATAAGAGTTAAGAGAGTAAAATTAAATGTCTTAGTATATTTTAAAAAAATCAAGAAAACTAACCAACCTCTTTGGTCTATGTAATTTAGGTAAAGACGTCTTATAAATAAGGATTTGAAGGAGTGAATTTGTAAATAGGAATGTGCTAATGATATTCAAAAATATATTCTATTGCATCATCAAAATATAGTATTTTTCGATACTAATTTTTTTTCTTACGTTGCTTAGAGATCATGCTTAAAACAAGTCTCTTTTACTTCCATTGTACATAAAAATACTATGGGACGGAGGGATTTAAATGTTTTAGGTTTTTTCAACCAAACATCTCACTTCAAAAGAAAAACAAGTACTTCAAAATTATATATATATATATATTAACTATTTTTGTCATAATATTTTATATTAATTGATTGAAAAGAGAAACAATTATAAACAATCATTAAATAAGGTCTGCTACATAGATCGAACGATGATATAATACTATATCATAAATCATGTCTATTTATAAAGTATTAATCTCTTAATCTTTTCAAATCATTTTGCTTATGGTTTTTCTTAGTCTCATTTTGAATTGAGAAATTAAATTAACCTTCATTTGGATTGTTATCCTAACGGGACTTCTAATGGTCTCCTCGTACTTATCTGAACACAATCTTAAAACAAGATTCTGTATTTGTTTCTCTATTATGTATGAGACTTGAAGTATTTTATCATTTTATCTACATTACTTGAATCCAATGGTTGCTCAAATTTCTAATCGTGTTATATGATTAACCAAAGGTACTTAAATTCAGTTACTTGTAATATGATATAATTTCCAACTTTTACCTTTGCAGTATGGTTCTTTTGTCCACATCTTGCTAACTTATATTTCATATACTTCATCTTACTTCTACTACGAAACTCATGTGCATCTAAAGCATATCTCTAAAATTTTAGCTTCCTATTTAATTTCATCCTCAAGTCTTCAACTTGGACATTATCATTTGCAAAAGAAAAACATGTATTATCGTACTTGTTCTCAGATATGTTTAGCAAGTGAAGTTTCAGAAAAATGTTAAATTGTGTTTGTTCTACTAACAGATTTTTTCAAAAATACTTTTCATTACAAGCAATACAGTAGCAAATAACTTAATCAGATTGAAGAAATTAGTTGTTATAACAAATAATATAAGGAAGAATAAACAAAATGGTTTGAACATGTTACAATTATTGAAAAACTAAAGTATTAAAGAGATAAGATAAAAATGAAGGCTTTCTCAACATGAGCTATGCATAGTCAATCCAAACCAAATGAAGGTTTTCTCTTTAGCACCAATTGAAAATTTTCCACTATTCTCCAAATTGTAATAAAAGTATTATACAAATATTTAGGTAATGGAGTATTTTCCATCTACCCAGATAATTGAGTAGATCAAATAGAATAGTTAACTCTATTTTAGAATAAATACACTAAGTATTCTTCTCTTTGACCTTCTCTATAGATTTCTTTTCTTTTTGCTCAACTATTTTTCTCATTCTTTTTTTCTCTTTTCTTCAAAAAAGTTTTTATAAATTCTAATAATGCAAGTTCTTCTACGGTCTTCTAGAACTTCAATAGTTTTTTTTCAAACGATTTTCGGTTCTTTAAGATTGCGTCCATTTTAAGATAACTTCTGTTCGTTGAGAGATAACGTTTGCTGCAATGATTTGATTTTGGTTCTTCCTTTATTTTATTTCCTTAGCTTGAATGATAGACTTTGTCATTAAAATGGTTTTTGAGCAAGGTTTGTAGTTGGTTATTCCTTGTTTTTTGTTTCCCACATCTATCCTCGCACCGAAGGTAATCCTATCCGAGCCGGGAACATTCATAAGTACGTGAGACTAGCTCTCCTAACGGACATTTTTTCATCCACAAGAATACACTTTATGTAAAACAATGGTTAGCACATTAAAATTTCTCTTACTAGAAAAATTGCAATTAATAATCAATAACATATTTATTACAAGATTAACATTTATTGAAAGGGAAATGACGTATACACTGATAATGTAAGTGTTTTTTACACTGTTACTGTATTATCTATCATTCATTTTTAATTATGTTTAACTTTTCAATAAAACTAGTCCAAATGAAGGTAAATGATACACTGATAGTATATAATTTCTTACACTGTCAGTGTATCAATATTATACTTGAAAAATATTCGGTCATTCATAAATCAATCAATTCATATTAAGAGCGTTTAATAATATTCAATTTATAAAGAGAATAAATACGCTTTGAAAGTGGTGTACAAAATATTGATTATTGATGTTAATTTACCAGACACATATCTCATTAATATCATGGTTTTGGATGAATTTGTGTTGGACACTTAAGTCTAAACATATTGTGAAGTTGATACATATAAACATAAGAAAGAGGTTGAATTGTGTTTTGTTATGGTTTTATAAAAGATTCTTTGATAAAAACTTGTCACAATCAATTATAAGATAAGTATTTAAGCTAAAATTGTTTTGAAAAGTTTAACACGAGCAAGTTTAAATTCCCCTAGTAGTATAAATAAAAGCTATACAAAGGTTAGAAAATCATATAATAATTTATCTTGATTCACTTTCGACATCGAGTTCCTTACCCTACAGGGATTTTTCTCAATTTATTAGGGCTGGAAAAATTGTAGCCCACAACTCATTTGACCTAGCCCATTATCTTGCCCAGAACACTAAATGGTGGTTTAGAAGAGAAAGAAAGGTGGTGAGTGAGAAACAAATAAAGAAAAATGATAACTAGAAAAGGACGAAAAAATAATGTTAGTAGAGAAAGTTACCAAGTTCTTCATTTTTATATTACTGTAATAATTATTATTATTGATATTTCTGATTTGCTTCTTTTTCTAGTTTAATGAGTAGTTATTGAATTTATTGATTGCTTTTTGGGTTTTGTTCTTTTGCAAGCTTACAGCAATATTATGCCCACTAGCATACATGGTTTGTGATTTATTATTTGTTATTTTTCCTACGAAGAAATTTTAATGTGGATGATAGGCAACAATGAGTACTAAATAACAACCAAACTTAACTTATTTTTGATATTATTTCGGCTTAAATATTTCATATAATATATACATATATATGTTTTTATGTATAACTTTAACTTTTGTTAATGTTCAATAAAATCTTCTAATTCATATTACGGCTACACGTTTTACATGTTCATCATCTTCTTCCAATTTTATGTAAAATTTAGATCTTGTCAACCTTATCCCATTTACTTTACAAACAAATGGTACAAAAATCATTTTGTTTACCCATACCTTAAACATAGTATATTCCTATATTTCCTATTTATTTTTTTCATTTTCCTTCCTTTTTCAATACCAAAATATCTCTCATATATACAATTTGGTTTTGCATACCGAAACCATTTTTGAATTGTATACCAGCTACTTTAAACTGGACTCTACTCCTAATAAAATCATTGTTAATTTTCTTATTATTTTTTTGTCACCAATGTATCATAATAACATTTTTTCTTGCAAATTGAATCCATTCTTGCATGAGTCCGACTCACCCGTAACTCACCAAACCTTAAATATTATTATACATATTATCTATGAACTTAACTTATGAACTCCTTGGAAGTCTTCTATCACAAATTTCACAATACAAACTAAAATTTAGCCAAATTAATTGCTCCATTTCAAGTGCATGACTACTAGTAATAATAAACTAATAATAAATTGGCTCCATTGCAAAACACATTGCTATAAAAGCACCCACCCTTCTAAAATCTTACATTCATCACTCACCACTCACCACTCTCTTACTATCACATGGCCTATGAAAAAATGTTGTTCATTTTTTTCACTAAAACCATGATCACTATCTTTTTCTTCTTGCTTTGCCTTGGAGTTAGTGATGGTACCAGAGGTATATCCTTAGAAGGAAGCAAAGGGAAGTGGCAATTCCTTCTTAAAAACACTGGTGTTGTTAGCATGCATATGGCATTAACCTATAAAAACACGGTCATAATGTTTGATGAAATCGGAGCTGGCCCATCTCGTTACCCACTTAGAAAGCGCTTCGGTAGTGGAAGAAGGTGCACTAGAAGGGCTAAGGATCTGATGGACTCAACATGCTTTGCTCATTCTGTAGAGTATGACATTAGTGCTAATAGTCTGAGACCATTGAGGCTTGACACTGATCCTTGGTGTTCTTCCGGTTCTTTTCTAAGTAATGGGACAATTCTCGGAACAGGTGAATGATTTAAATTATGGTCGTAATTATGATCACAGTTGTGGTTATTGTTATTGTGGTCGTTTCAATAGGATTGCGGCTAATATAGTGTGAATTATTTATAATTAAAAAAATATTTTTTAATTTGATGAACATAACCCGAATGATCCTTTGCAACTGTGCGATGACCTGATATGATTGTATTATTGTGATTCGGTGTCACCTGTCAAATTTCAGTATGATAAGACTGTCACCACAACCACAATTTTAAAGTAGCGTCACGTGATTTTGTTCAAAATTTGAATTACCGATAGAGACAAATCCAAGGGAAGGCTAGAGGGGTCGCTTGTGGCCCTCGTATAACAACAACCAAACCTTAGTGATAATAGGTCGATTGCATAGATTGAAATGAAAATTGAAACTCAATTTTAAAAAACATTATATGGCCAATTGTCATGGTCTCATCTTTAATTAAAATTAAGAAAATATATTATACAATAGTATATGATGAATGTTCAGAATCTCCTTCCATGATTTTTGACCCTAACCTTGCAGGTGGATATGGCAAAGGTGCCAAAAGGATAAGATATTATACACCCTGTGGAAAGAATCGCCAATGTGATTGGAACGAATCAAAGAATTACTTATCTGATGAGAGGTGGTATGCATCTACTCAAACACTATCCAATGATAGGGCAATTATTGTAGGTGGAAGAAGGGTTTTCACATATGAATTTGTACCAAAAATGGGTTATGGAGAAAAATCTTATAACCTTCCATTCTTGCAACAAACCTATGATAAGAGTGCAAAAGGGAACAATCTTTATCCCTTCCTTCACCTTTCATCAGATGGAAACTTGTTCATTTTTGCAAACCGTGATTCCATTCTTCTAAACCCGAGATTAAACAAAGTGATCAAGACCTTTCCTCGGATTCCAGGAGATGGATCAAGAAGCTACCCAAGTTCTGGTTCATCTGTAATGCTACCATTAGATCACAGAGATAACTTTCAGAAGGTGGAAGTTATGGTGTGTGGAGGTGCAGCCACTGGAGCACTTAGAAATGCTGGTAAGGGCAGGTTCATTGAAGGCTTAAGATCTTGTGGGAGAATGGTGATCACAGGTATAAAAAATTATATTTGCACGTAAAAGTTTTTCCTTCTTATACTTAATTATGAGAAAAATAGTTATAGTATAAGATTATAAGTACATCGAAATTTGAAATTGTATTTAAAAAAAAGAAGAGTTTTAAGTATATGTATATTTTTTCAATTAGCAAAAAGAAAAGTGACATATGAATAATTTATATTTTTATGCATGATTAAAAAAGGGATTCCCTAAAAGATCAATTTGTTAAACCATAGGAAATTAAATAATTGCATTGATTTATTGGTATAAGACCTCATTAAATTTATATGTATGTTTGATTTTTTGGAATATCACTTATTAAATCCGAAATGAACTAATTCATTAGCTACAAGGGGCCGAGATACTTTTGCTTATACACAAAAAAAGCTGTGGACATAAACTAAATGATGACCCTCTTTATGCAACTCAAACTATGTTTCAAATTATGTTCTACATCAATGATAATAGAGGAGATATCCAATGGTTTGATAGTAAGTGAATCTAAATCATTAGATATCCTTAAAATTGATAGTTAAGATAATGAGTAAATTTAAAAAACGTATTCTTAGAGTAAGTGGATCTTCACTTATGATAATAAAACAAAAATTGAAAAATAATAAATGTTTAAATTTTTTAATTGATACGTGACTTTGTTACCTCATGCACTCCACTTTGCCTTGTTTTATTTTCCTTCACAATCTCGGTGTGGTATTCTATGACTTTCCTTGGACAAAAATGACATTCCTGTATCAAAATTTTGTATTATTTTTATTCTTCGACTTTATTTGGGAAAAAAGGTGGAGAAATTTTTTCAAATATGTATTCTTTCATTTACTACTAAAAAAAGAAAGTAACATAAGTATGATGTAGATTGACATATATATAATTACTACGCAGGCAACAATCACAAGTGGGAAATGGAGTACATGCCAGAACCACGTCTTGTACATAACATGTTAATTCTCCCAACCAGCCACATCCTCTTTATCAATGGAGCTAAACTTGGTTGTGCAGGATATGACAATGCAAAAAACGCTTCTCTTGAACCTTATCTATATAACCCTTACAAAAGACTAGGAACAAGGATTACAATCCTTGAATCCACTAACATAGCTAGAATGTACCACTCATCGGCAATTCTTCTTCCTGATGGAAGGGTCCTTGTTGGGGGTGGTAACCCTCATGGAAGGTACCTCTTTCGCAATGTGTCATACCCTACAGAGCTAAGACTCCAAGCATTCATTCCACACTACATGGACAAGAGGTTCAATAGCTTTAGGCCAAGTAACTTGACTATAGAATCATATGGTGGTGGTAAAAGCTATGGAATTGTGTATGGGAGAGAGTTTGAAGTAAGGTTTATGGTAGGGAAGTTTGTTAGCAATAATAATGAGGTAAAGTTTAGTGCTTATGCACCACCCTTTACTACACATGGCCTTTCAATGAATCAGAGAATGTTGAAGCTGAGGTGCAAGAGAATGGTGCAGAAAATTAGTGGTGGGTGGGTAACTGCAGTGTTAGAAGCTCCACCATCACCTCATGTTGCACCAGCTGGGTATTATTTGCTCACTGTTGTGAATGGTGCAATTCCAAGCATGTCTGAGTGGATTCAGTTTAGAAATGCCTAGCCTTGTTTGTATTGTCTTTGACTCTAATTTGCCCAATAATTGTATCTTATGGGGTTGTAGTACGAGATAGGGAAAAGTTCATAAAACCCCCTTAAACTTTATATGTTTTAAAAGTAAATATTATAAACTATTTTTTCTTCCTAATTAATCCTTCAACTTTAATTATTGGTGAAATTGGTCCCTACATATATAAAAATCTAAATTACTATCAATGAAATTTGAATTAACAAATGGTGTAAAGTTGGACACACATATATTTTCCTAATCATGCTTCTAGGCAAGATCAATTATAGCGTTATGATCTTCACTTTAGATGGGAACTCTTCATGTCTTCAAATACCTTTATTCTCTTTCCAACTTAAACCCAAAATGTCATTCTAGTTCTTACCTTACCTAAGAACTGAAAGTGAGAAAGGGTTGCAGGCGCTGTTTTAGGCATGTTCTCATGTAGTTAAAGTTTCTTTACCAAGAAAATTATACATGGTTCTTCTATTTGTATATTTCCCTTTAGTTGTGACTCGGAACAAATGAGAACTAAAAATACATACAAATGTGTGAAGATCCTCCTAAACACTTGGGCAAAAGCAAGAAATTAAAATAAATCTTTTTTCATTTCCCTATCACATGAACATAATATGAGATAAGAAATGGTTTCACTTGTCTAATTTTTATGCTTTATTATAGCCAATAACTGATAGAACAACTTAAAAGTATTCCGTATCAACTTAATACAACTACAATTCTTAGAATACGATATGTGTGAACAGTGAACCCCAACAATATGACAAGGACCCAAAGGTTCTCTTTTGGGATGTGGAAGTGAGTTTCTCCATGCTTATCATTTCTTAAGGTTCTCTCTTGTACTATTCCTGCCCCGATGTTTAATTGAGAAAACATGTATGTCTAACCTTATATACCATATGTTAATTCCAATTTCAGTTAGTAATTTAAAATTTTATATATATAGGGACCAATTTCACAAATAGTTAAAGTTTAAGGAGTAATTATGAAGAAAAAATAGTTTACAATATTTACTTGCAAAATATATAAAGTTGAAGGGGTTTTGTGAACTTTTTTAATAAAGAATACCACAAAAGCATATAAGTGATACTTTATATTTTATTTTATCATTATTACAGGTCATTTTCAACCATTGATAATTTAGTCCTTAGTAAATGTCTTCAAAATAACAAACTTGTAAGCTAATACTAATAAGAATGAGTTATTGGTTTTTCAAAAACAAAAGGGAAAAGTTCATAAAGTTACTCTAAACTTTATAGTTTTTTGCAAGTAGGTAATGCAAACTATTTTCTCTCTCTAATTAATCCTTAAATTTTATTACTTGGTGAAATTTGTCCTTATATAAATATATTGTTAAATTACTAATATATCAAGATGAAAATCGATGCAATCAGACTCAGAATAGTAGCAATGCAATTATGGAGGTCATCCAACATTGATATTTAGAGGAAATCATCATTAAAATACAAAATTGATTGATAATAAGATGATAAGTAAATTTCAGAGTTAAAAGTTATTAATACAATAACATTAGTAAATATAATAAGAAATTAAATAATAGTGAACTACCAATCGAGGTTACAACAAAATTCATATGTTAGAATTTTTCATTGCTATTAATCTAACATTATATCTATGCAGAGACTAATTTCATTAACACTTAAAGTTTAAGGATAATTAGAAGAAAAAAGAATTCATGATAACCACTTATAAAATGCATAAAGTTTAGGGTGTTTCTATATTCTTTCCTTAAAACAAAATTAAGACAAATAATCAAAATTAAAATAATTAACCATAAGGAAAAAATAATAAATATGGAATAACATGGAATTGTATTGTGTACAACAACATTTGAAAGGCAAAGGATGCAGATGTAGGTAAAAAGGCTGAACATGACAATGAAAAATGCACATGACATTATTTTTCTTGAAAGCAAATTGCTTTTGTACAATGTATGAGGTGAACATATAGCTTGTGGTGGAGGTTATATGAATGTCAACTATGCAACCTATATAACTTTGTGTTATTATTCTGTAATCATCAAGTTATATCTTGTTATCAAAATTCCAAGGAGAAACCATCTATAGGCTCGCCTTTAGTAAAATAATCTACATGCTGAACAGAAACTTGTTCTTGCATATGTGCTAGGCTTCAATGATTACTTGAGATTTCAGCAAATGCTCTTTTGGCACAGCCGTAAGGGAAATCTTGTTGGGTTTGGGTTCCTTCTTATATGAAGAAAGACTCAGTTGGACAAAGTCCACTTGTCTCACTTAATCTAGTAGATAGCAGTCAAATGAGGTAAACAGAGTAATCAGTTTATGCAAAAAAGAGGCAATAGAAAAGTGTGAGAGAAATTGAAAGAACTCAACCCGTAGGAACTCAGAGCAATTGCGGGAGATTTGCGACTATGTCTTTGTTCACCATTTGATTGGGCTGAAGTTTGAACAAAAGATTCACAGCTTATAGTACATCATTCTGAACGGTTGGATCGGTGAGACGATGTCTGAGGTGGTAGAAAACGAGCCAAAATAGTGGTTGTTGTTCTGGTTTTTTCTACAACTTTGTGTTCTCATTTTCAAGCTTGTGGCTCTATTGTACGCTGTATTGTTGAGCATGTTTTGTGCTGTATTTTGATGAAACTCTTGTATTTCTATTTTGATTATAGTGGAGCTTGATTGACTGGCTTGTGCCCGTGATTTTACTTCTCACATTGGGAAAAAATTTCACTTAAAATTCTGGTGTCCCTTGTGCGTTCTTAGTTACTGTATTATTTGTTATTGCTCCTCATAGATTCTAGCAAGTTGGGGAAATTACTATACATTGCATATACTTTGTTAGAGTTTTCATTGTTATTGTGTTGAATTTCCCATCAGAGTGGTATTAGAGCTCTTTGGGGTTTAAAGTTATTTGACTTGCTTGAATGATCGAGGCAAATACACATAGAATGATATGTTTGAATGAGACTGACTATCACTTGTAGAAAGGAAAAATAAAGTTTGTGAAAAATTTGCATATTCCTGTGTTTGTTACTGAGAAACCAGAGTCCAAGTCTGATGATGATTTGAGTTTTCAACATCAACAAGTTTGTGGTTTCATTCGGCAATATGTAGAAGACAATATCTACAATCACATTGCCAATGAGGAAAATGCATGTCATGACCCGATTTTCGGTTAGAAGACTGGCTCTGCAACTTAGGAAGAAGCGAACTCGATTTTTTACCTCTCCCAATTTATTTGGAGTCGCCACTATGTTTTTTGTGGTTAAAACGTAGAAAACTCTTAGTTTATGCCCAATTTAGATAAAAATGGTCTTTGAATAGTGATTATGGAATCGGGAGCCGATTACGGATCAGGGAAAGTATTAGCACCCTGTCTGTCCATATTAAAATGGTACCCTCGCTAATCACACAAATTTTTATACCCTTAAAAATTATTCATTTAAAATTCAATTAGTAAAACAAAATATTTTTTATTTTTTATATTTGCATCTGACAAGAGGTTATCTTGCTCCAATGTATCCTTCGGCGCAGTAGGGAAATCAAGACTACGTAGTTCTAATTCGAAAATTGTTTAGCTAGTTTGGTTGATTGTTAGTGATTTGGAAAACACCGATAGGTTTGGAAGTATTGATTTATTGAATTGATTAATTTAAAATTGTTTAAAATATATAATTATTTCAATTCAATGAGACTAATAGTTTAGAAGCAGTATTGATCGTAGACTTTCTCCTCATTTTCAGGGGAGTTAGAGACGACTCGAACCAAAACCTCACTATAAAAGTCCCATAAAATTTATTTGGTGAAATAGTTTCTAATTACTTATACATATAGAATTTAGTGATAAAATAGTTTATCAATTATATATATATA
>NC_032023.1:5748904-5749155 GCF_001865875.1 Lupinus angustifolius | reverse complement strand
CGAGAATGAGGAAGAGGATAGGATGAGGACGAGGATGAGGATAGGATGAGGATGAGAATAGGATGAGGACGAGAATGAGGATGAGGGTAGGATCGGGATGAGGATGAGGATAGGATCGGGATGAGGATGAGGTTGAGGATGAGGAAGAGGATAGGATGAGGGTGAGGATGAGGAGTAGATTGAGGATTAGGAAGAGGATAGGATAAGGAGTAGATTGAGGATGAGGATGAGGAGGAGGATAGGATGAGGAT
>NC_032023.1:5748456-5748804 GCF_001865875.1 Lupinus angustifolius | reverse complement strand
GAGAATGAGAATGTGGATAGGATAAGGATGAGGATGAGGATAGGATGAGGACGAGAATGAGGATGAGGATAGGATGAGGACGAGAATGAGGATGAGGATAGGATGAGGACGAGAATGAGGATGAGGATAGGATGAGGACGAGAATGAGGATGAGGATAGGATGAGGAGGAGGATGAGGATGAGGAAGAGGATAGAATGAGGATGAGGATGAGGATGACGATAGGATGAGAAAAAGAATGAGGATGAGAATAGGATGAGGATGAGGATAGTAGGAGAATGAGGATATCATGTAGAGGAGGATGAGGATGAGGAGGAGGATGAGGATGAGGAAGAGGAACGGATGAGGAC
>NC_032023.1:5743462-5748356 GCF_001865875.1 Lupinus angustifolius | reverse complement strand
GGAGATCCTTATCTTGTGGAGATTAGATCTCCCTTGATTATAGCCTTGTGGCTTTTGGCTCAAGCTTTTCCCTCCAAGCTTTTCATCCATGCTCTATCTCCTTGCTTTATCTCTTAGCTTTTGGACGTGCTCTTTTCCCTCCAAGCTTTCATCCAAATGTTCTATCTCCTTGCTTTATCTCTAAGCTTTTGGGCGTGCATCTTTTCCCTCCAAGCTTTCATCCAAATGTTCTATCTCTTTGCTTTATCTCTAAGTGTGACCGTGCCTCCTTTCCTACAAGACATGAACCTTCATAAAATTAAATGTAATAAAATGACACCTAAATTAAAGACATGATAAATAAAAGTCCTAAACTAGTGTGGGTTTTAAGACAACTCCCACTTATTTATGGTCCTAATTACTAATGTAAGAACTAAAGAGATCAAGGTGGATCCTCCCTTAGGCCGTGGCCTTCCTTGAGCTCTTCATTAAGACTTATGCAAATTAAAGCCTTCTCTTCATGCTTGGTCCCATTTGCACTTGTTTCCATGATAGAAAATATGAGTTGCCGAAGTGCTTCTTGGGCCTTTTTGGTCTTAGCTCTAGTCATAGGTCCTCCTAAGCCATGTAAAGGGTCTTCAATGATGTTATGTCCCAATGGGTTTACATCATCCCCTCCTTCTTCGAAAGAATTCGACCTCGAATAAGCATTTTCATCACCTGTATCAAAAAAAGTTAAGTCAGCCACATTGAAAGTAGCACTAATATTTCCATACTCACTAGGCAAGTCCAATTTGTATGCATTGTTGTTTATCCTTTCCAAGACTTGAAAAGGGCCGTCCCCTCTAGGTTGAAGCTTTGATTTCCTTTGAGATGGAAATCTTTCTTTTCTCATATGGATCCAAACCCAATCTCCTGGTTCAAAGATGACTTCCTTTCTTCCCTTGTTGGCTGATCTTGCATAACTCTCGGTTCTCTTCTCAATTTGTTCCTTCACCTTCTCATGTAGCTTCTTCACATACTCAGCCTTGGCTTTACCATCTTTATGTTTCAACAATGATGTACCTGGAAAAGGTAATAAATCAAGGGGAGTTAGTGGGTTAAAACCATAAACAATTTCAAATGGTGAATGCTTTGTTGCACTATGAGTTGCCCTGTTATAGGCAAACTCCACGTGGGGAAGGCACTCTTCCCATGCATTTAAGTTCTTCCTTAGGACAGCCCTCAACAAGGTAGAGAGTGTCCTATTGACCACTTCAGTTTGCCCATCTGTTTGAGGATGGCATGTGGTAGAGAAAAGAAGCTTTGTGCCAAGCTTTCCCCAAAGGGTTCTCCAAAAGTGACTTAGGAATTTGGCATCCCTATCACTCACTATGCTCCTTGGTAAGCCATGTAGCCTTACCACTTCTTTGAAGAATAACCCTGCAATATGACAAGCATCATCAATTTTTTTGCAAGGTATAAAATGAGCCATTTTAGAAAATCTATCCACTACAACAAAAATTGAATCTTTGCCACTCTTAGTTCGTGGTAAAGCAACCACGAAATCCATGGATAAGTCTATCCATGGTGAATCAGGGACGGGCAATGGAGTGTAAAGTCCATGAGGCATGGCCTTGGACTTAGCCCGTTTGCAAGTAATGCATTTTTCACATAAAAGTTGAACATCACGCCTCATATGAGGCCAATAAAAGTGATCATGCAATATATCAAGGGTCTTTTGGGAACCAAAATGACCCATCAGCCCCCCTTCATGGGCTTCTCTCAACAGTAAATCCCTTACAGAACTCTTAGGGATACAAAGTCTTTTATCTTTAAAAAGAAACCCTTCATGCCTATAATAACCCTCATGGGCTGAATTCATGCACTTGGCATAGTGTGTAGCAAAATCAGGGTCATGTTCATACAAGCCCTTCACACATTCGAGACCTAAGAGCTTGGTCTCTAAGGTAGCAATCAAAGCATGCCTTCTTGATAAGGCATCAGCTACCACATTAGCTTTTCCCTTTTTGTGTTTAACCACATAAGGGAATTGCTCCAGAAATTCCACCCACTTGGCATGTCTTTTGTTTAGCTTGCCTTGCCCCTTTAAATATTTAAGTGATTCATGATCACTATGAATAACAAATTCCTTGGGCAGTAGATAATGTTGCCAAGTTTGTAAGGCCCTCACTAGGGCATATAGCTCTTTATCATATGTAGAGTAGTTAAGGGCAGCCCCCCCTAACTTCTCACTAAAATAGGCAATAGGATGCCCATCTTGCATTAGCACAGCCCCAATTCCAACATTTGAAGCATCACACTCAATTTCAAAGGATTTTGTAAAATTTGGTAATCTCAAAATTGGAGCGTGTGTGAGCTTCTCCTTAAGCCTTTTGAAGGCTTCTTCTTGCTTATCACCCCAATGGAACCCCACATTCTTTTTGACCACTTCATTTAGAGGTGCAGCCAAGGTACTAAAGTCCTTGACAAACCTTCTATAAAAACTTGCAAGGCCATGAAAACTTCTCACATCCGTGGTGCTTTTTGGAGTGGGCCATTCTTGGATAGCCTTTATCTTTTCAGGATCTACGTGTACCCCATTAGAACTGATTATGAAACCAAGGAATATCACGTGATCAACACAGAAGCTGCACTTCTCAAGGTTGGCGTATAGCTTCTCTTTCCTTAATATAAGCAAAACACTTTTTAGGTGTTCATAATGTTCATCAAGACTCTTGCTATATATTAGGATGTCATCGAAGTACACCACAACAAATTTTCCAAGGAAATCCCTTAGAACGTGGTTCATCAGCCTCATAAATGTGCTTGGCGCATTGGTTAAGCCAAAAGGCATTACCATCCACTAGTACAAGCCATATTTTGTTTTGAAGGCTGTTTTCCACTCATCCCCTTCTCTAATCCGAATTTGATGGTACCCACTCTTCAAATCCACTTTTGAGAAGATGCAGGCACCATGTAATTCCTCTAAGAGATCATCCAATCTAGGAATGGGATGTCTATATTTGACCGTGATGTTGTTCACGGCCCTACAGTCAGTGCACATCCTCCAGGCTCCATTTTTCTTTGGAACTAGGATGACTGGGACTGCACAAGGACTTAGACTTTCTTGAACCCAACCCTTGTGCATAAATTCCTCGACTTGTTTTTGAATTTCATTAGTCTCTTGAGGATTGCTCCTATAGGCAGGCCTATTGGGCAATGATGCACCAGGAATCAAGTCAATATGATGTTCAATGCCCCTTAAAGGTGGAAGTCCACTAGGGACTTCTTCAGGGAATACATCATTGAACTCATTCAAGAAGTCTTTCAAATTTTGAGGCATAGAAGCCTTATCAATAGCCGTGCTATTTAAGCAAAAACTTTGGCACAAAAGTAAGTACATGGGCTGCCTTGTGACTAGGGCATGCTTTACTTCACTTTTTGTGACAAAGTAGCTTTTCTTTTGATCCTTTCGATCATTCTTCTTGACTTGGCTAGAGTCTATGGTTTCAGCCGTGACCTCCTTTTTCTCTTGGTCAATCTTTTCTTTCAGCCTACGCTGATCATCACTCACTTGTTTTGGGGACAAGGGTGATAAGACCATTTTATGATTATTATGCATAAATGTGTACTTGTTAGTACGCCCTTCATGGGTAGCATTTTTATCATATTGCCATGGTCTTCCCAATAGCATATGGCTGGCCTCCATGTTGACCACATCACATAGGACTATGTCCTCATATTTTCCAATGGAAAAAGGGACCTCAACTTGCTTATTCACGACCATCTCCCCCACATCATTAAGCCATTGCAGCCTATATGGTGTTGGGTGTGCCTTGGTGATAAGCTTCAATTTAGACACCGTTCTTGTGCTAACCACGTTAGCACAACTTCCTCCATCAATGATGAGGGTACATATGTTACCTTGTACAAGGCAGCGAGCATGAAAAATGTTTTCTCTTTGACTTTCCTCATGATTTCGGTTTTGACTCCCAAGGAGCCTCCTAACCATGAGTAGGTCTCCATCGGGCATATTAAGATCACCCTCATTGTCATGTTCTTCATCACTAGCTGACTCAGATTGGGACTCAATGTCCCCATTTAGAACCATCATAGTTCTTCTTGTAGGGCATTGAGACGCAATATGGCCACGCCCCAAACATTTAAAACATTTTATATCACGGCTCCTTTGATTTGGATCAAGGGGCTGCTTACCTTGGGACTTGGTTGTCCCCACGGCTTCTTTAGAACTAGGGACAATTTCTTTTGTTGCATTGCCCTCCTTCTTGCTTTTGTCTTTCCAAGTATTTGGTGGATACTTGGTTGTTGAATTAGAGGAGTACTTAGACTTCCTCCTCTTGATTTGTTGCTCTACCTTGATGGCCTTTTGGACAAGGTCATCTAACTCAACATATGGTTGAAGCTCCACAATATCCTGAATTTCAGGGTTCAACCCATGTAGGAACCGAGCCATTGTAGCTTCTCGGTCCTCATGGAAGTTGGACCTAAGTAAGGCCAGCTCCATCTCCTTGAAGTATTCATCAACCGATTTGTTACCTTGAGTTAGTCTTTGCAATTTGTTATGCACATCTCTTTGGTAGGAACTTGGAACAAACCTTCTCCTCATCACCCTCTTCATCTCCCCCCAAGTATTTACTACTTCCTCACCATACCTCCTCCTCTCCTTTTGGATCTGGTCCCACCACACCATAGCATATTCCTTAAATTCTAGGGCAGCAACCTTTACCTTCTTTTCCTCACTATAGTGTTGGCATTCAAACACTTGTTCCATCTTTAACTCCCACTCATGATAGGCCTCAGGGTTATTAAGTCCTAGGAATGTAGGGACTTTTATTTTTACTCCATCTTATCCTCCTCCTCATCCTATCCTCAGCTTATCCTCATCCTCATCCTCATCCTCCTCCTCCTCGTC
>NC_032023.1:5732721-5743362 GCF_001865875.1 Lupinus angustifolius | reverse complement strand
TTCTTCCCATTTTCAGAAAAGTTAGAGACGACTCGAATCATAACCTCCCTATAAAAATTTCATATTTAACTTATTTGATAATATAGTGTTGGGTTTTTTATAGTTATAGAATTAAGTAATAAAATGGGTTTGAGAATTATTTTCTATATAGGAAATTAAAAAGCGTAGAGATGATATTGGTTGTATACCTTCTTCCCATTTTCAGATAAGTTGGAGACGACTCGAATTAGAATCTCACTATAAAAATTTCATATTTAACTTATTGGATTATAGTGTTGGGTTTTTTATAGTTATAGAATTTAGTGATAAAATAGTTTATTAATTATATATATATATATATATATATATATATATGTCATTAATAGTTTAGAGACAGTGTTGATTGTAGACCTTCTTCTCATTTTTTTTGAGAAGTTAGAGACAACTCGAACCATCACCTTGCTATAAAAATTCCATTATTAATTAAGATATTTGAATTCTAAAATATATTCTTAAGATAATTTAACTTTAACAAATGCCAAATATAGAATTAGAAACATACTCAAAGTAACATAGTTATAAGAATATGGGCAGCGGTGGAAGTCGATGGAAGAAGGTGCAGCGATGATAGCGGTGGTGAGTGAAGTCTCTCCATCATACATCACGGCCACCGAGCCGTGCTCTCTTTTCAGCTTATCTCTAGTTCCTTTTCAGAGGCAGCGAGTTCCTTTCTTCAGTAACAGTTTGCCTTGGTGAGGGAAGGCCATCGCTGAGGATGGTTCACGACCACGTCAAGGTGGTTTCGGATTTCATCTCGACGCCGATAGAGCCTAAGAGAACTCGGTAAGGAACCATACTCCTCCTATGTTGAATCTTTGATTAACCTTTTTACTTCTATAGCTATATTGATGGGATTGCTTGGTGATGGATATTTTCAGATTTGTTATGAGGGGTTTGTTGTTCCTATTCTTAACCGAATATGAGTATATGTTTTTTTAGGATTTTTATAGTAGCTTATTAAGGCATGGGAAAAGGATGAATACGACCAGTGAAGATGAAATTATGGATCTCGGTGGTTGTGGCTCGGAATCCGTGCGGGAAAGAAAATTTGGTAAGGAACGGTAGTTATCTTCTTTTACCTCTTTTAAATGCCTAAGTTGTTTGGTAGTGAGGGTGTTAAAGAAAACAATCCAGCGAATATTCAATCATACTCTAAAACTGTTTTCAAGTTATTGTGATGTACTTTTGTTTTCATTCTTACTCAAACCTGAATATGTACTTTCTGTATAACTAAGTAAGATTCATATAAAATAACTACATGGGTTTAAAACTTAGGATTAGTAACTGAATAAAGTCAGACAAGTTATTACCTGATGCGAAATCTATATGTAACCTTGCTATCCTTGTCTCGAATAGTTGCCAATCTCTTTACTCTAGCTGTTGTTTTTTGTGTTTCTTCTTGCTTTTGTGTAATCTGATAGAACTATGCGTACGCTTATGCTTTGTTTTCTATTATATTAATTTCTCTCTCTCATAAAACTTATATCTCTCCCTTTTCTGTGTTACTCTCTGCTTGCTACCTCTTCCTGCCATCTATATGCCTCTCCTTTTTATAGTTGGTTATGGACCTTGTAGCTGATTCAGAGCACCTCTTAGGCTGCTCAAATAATTGCTTGTCATTATGTTAATTGTAACTGACATAGCAATAATAACACTGCCATGCATATGTTTTTATGCTTATTCATGGCTGACTTTTCTAAAACGTGTAATTGAAATGAGGTATGATTCTTGGTGTATATTTTACATTATTATTGCCACTTTTGAAATTCTGCCTGTTGATGACCCCACGGTTGGATCACTCCTTTGATTCCCTTTTGATTACTTCATGATTGTTGCTATCTGTGTGGCTTGTGTAACTGGTATACTCAATTCATGGCTTGCATTTTTTATTGTAACTGAAATGATAACAATGTATCCCTGCATCTTTTGTGTGCCATTTTATTTGGAATTCTGATGTTTTATGGCTGACCTTCCCTTACCTTCATTAGAATATGTAACTGAAAAGGAATATGTCAATCAGTCGTGACCTCTAGTTTGCATCTATTTTAATTCTTTCACGCTGAATCAATTTCTCCTTTGGAGTTCCTTTAGTTATTGCTCATGATTGACTTCTCTTTAACTACTACCATTTATGCTAAGAATGTGTGACTGACAGGGGGTATTCTGGCTTTGCATTCTCTTTTTAGAATTCATCATGTGACTGTGGTCCCCTCACCCATACAAAAGGATTTGAAGACAATCCAGTAGCTTGTTCACAAGTATTTTGGTGGTACCCGTCATTCAAAATAATGCTCTATTTATCTCCATTTTTATGCAGTGAGACAAATCAGTTTTTCTGGCAAGCTTTCTCATCTCAAGCAGTACCGTAGAGACATTGCTGTTTATAGAACTTGGTAGACAATATATATTGAAATGTGCTAACAAGTTGTATAGGATTCATGACACATATTATATCCTTCGTTTAACAGGTTTATAATCACTCAATTAGGATGTGAATGCTAAGGCATATATATGATTGTTTCAAACATGACTATATGCCTATATTTGTTGCAATTGGTTGTTAGATGATTGTGCCAGTTATTACTATTGTAAAATAATAGTCACTGCCATGTTCTTAATCAAAGTGTTCATAGTGATATTGTGTTGGTAAGACGAACTTGTTTTCTATCGGCTTATGCCAACTTTGATTATTGCTAAAAGATGTCAAAATCATGTTCTAAATGCAATTAAAGTTGGGTGTTGTATGTAAATTAATTCAAATCAAAGGACCTAGTTGATTTCCGGGCATTATATCATATGAATTAAATCCAATAATGTTACTTTGTAACTCAATTAACCAAATGTTCTTGCTAATCATGAAATGATATTATATTTTGAGTTTTGCACCATACAAGAAAATAGTATGACAAAATTGAGTGTTCACAGTTGCCCATCTTTACTTATTGTTCACTAGATAACAAGCAAACTGAGGTTTAAGTGTTATGATAGTAAGTAATCAGTAGAGAAATGAACATTAATTTTGTCGAGGCTTACACAATGAAAACAATCATCATTTAGAATCTAGAAAGTAGGGATAGTGTTAGAACTCGGAAAAGGTACTGCTGGAACTCGATAAAGTGAAAAGGTAGGTGCGAAAATGCAGGTTGGGTACTTCTTGAACTTGATAAAATAAAAAGGTAGGTGTGAGAACGCAGACTGGGTACTGCTTGAACTTGATAAGGTGAAAAGGTAAAGCGAGAACGTAGGTCGGGTACTATTGGAACTCGATAAGATAAAAAGGTAAAGCAAGAATGCAGGTCGAGTACTGTCGGAACTCGATAAGATAAAAAGTTAAAGCGAGAACGCAGGTCGGGTACTGTCGGAACTCGATAAGATAAAAAAGGTAAAGCGAGAACGCAGGTCGGGTACTACCGGAACTCGATAAGATAAACAAGGTAAAGCGAGAACACAGGTCGGGTATTGCCGAAACTCGATAAGATAAACAAGGTAAAGCGAGAACGCAGGTCATGCACTGCCGGAACTTGCCTATTGGTAGGTTGGGAGGGATTGGGTTGGCTTGAGCTAGCCTACTTTCTACCCATTGAGGCCTAAAATAATTTTTTGCAATAAATTTCATGAATGGATGCATGACATAAATGCGATGCTTTTTAGTTTGTGCATATGTAGTACAAAGTAGGTGGTTTTTCTTGCAATATTTGCATCATTTATTGACAAAATCATGATTGTTTTTATTTTACAAGTTTGTCATCATTGAATTTGCTTTTGAGCATCCTTACAACATGAAGTTCCAACTTCGTTGAGTGTTGAAACTCTAGTTATAAATATTTTATATCGACATGATTTCAGTTCTTCTTTACGAATAGCCAGACTGCTCGATTACTTGCTTTGATTGATTATCGCAACAGGTCATATTATTATTCATCAGTGTAATTTCACAAAAACAACTCATGCACTACTATATGAGGGATAATGAGCGAGGTAGGAAATTGTATTGATATTAACATACAGAAGTACAAATTGAAGGGGTTATGGGACGGGGTACATGACATATCTTTCAACTTTCCATAACAATGATAACCTTAATTTCCCATTGCCAAGATTCGAACTTCGTCAAATTTTTGTCTCCTCAAAATTTTTGCCCCATGTGTTTTGCCAAAAACAGAATTGTTCAACAGATTTGCTCTTGCGCCTTACTATGATCGTCCAATAAATTGTCCCAGTATCTCTTAAAGATCTCTTAAAGAAATCACACATTCTTAGCATCCAATAAATTGTCCCAGTATCCCTTACTATGATCGGAAACAATTATCTGAGAACTTACACGTTATGGGAATTTGTCTACATCATTCTCCATTTTCACTTAAAACATGCAGGCAATTTTATAAATAATGAATGTGTTCATTACAATAATATTCCTACGAAATTGAGTTTTTCTTTTCTCTTTTTTTTTCGTTTCTCTTTTTTCTAGGAAGTCGCCTCAAGCATAGTACCTCTTCACTACATCAGAATTTATGGAGAGATGAAAGTTTTCTCTGTCCATGTTGGTCAGAATGAGAGCTCCTCCTGAGAATGCTTTCTTTACCACATACGTGCCTTCATAATTGGGTGTCCATTTTCCCCGGTGATCATTTTGAATAGGTAAAATCTTCTTGAGTACTAGATCGCCTTCCCTGAATGTTCGAGGGTGCACTTTTTTAGCATGTTCCGTCATGATCCTTCTCTGGTATAATTGATCATGACATATGGCTACCAACCTTTTTCCTTCAATAAGATTCATCTGATCATGTCGGGCTTGGACTCATTCTTCCTCTTCTAATTCAGCTTTAGCAAGCACTCTTAATGATAGGATTTTGACTTCTATCAGCAGCACTACTTCCATCCCATAAACCAGAGAGTAGGGTGTTGCCCTAGTTGATGTGCGGACAGAAGTCCGATAACCATGAAGTGCAAAAGGTAACATATCATGCCAATCTCTGTAGGTCACCACCATTTTATGGACTATCTTCTTTATATTTTTATTTGCTGCCTCCACTACTCTGTTCATCTTAGGTCTGTAGGGCGAAGAGGTGTGATGTTAGATTTTGAATTCATCACACATCTCCGTCATCATCTTATTGTTGAGATTGGTGGCATTATCTCTGATAATTTTTTGAGGTAAACCATAGCGGCAAATCAACTCCCTTTTTACAAACTTGAGCACCACCTTATGAGTCACGCTCGCATATGAACTTGCCTCGACCCACTTGGTGACATAGTAAATTGCAACAAGGATGAAGCGATGACCATTGGAGGCCCCTGGTTCTATCGGCTCGATAACGTCCATACCCCAGATAGAAAATGGCCACGGTGCAAACAAAACATTTAGTAGGTTGGGAGGTGCATTAATATTGTCGGCATAAACCTGGCATTTGTGACATTTCCGCACATGATCGCAACAATCGCTTTCCATTGTTAACCAGAAATAGCCTGCTCTCAGAATTTTCTGAGCCATTAAATGCCTATTCGTATGAGTCCCAAACATTTCTTCATGTATCTCTTGGATGATTTTCTTCGCTTCCTTGGCTTCTACACATCTCAGTAGCATCATATCATGGTTTCTTTTGTACAACACATTTTCGTTTAGAAAGAAACCCATAGCTAACCTTTGTAGAGTCCTTTTTATCATTTTTCATGGCCTCGGGGGGATATTCTTGGCTTTTGAGGTATGTCATTATGTCATGATACCAAGGCTTTCCATCAGACTCAGATTCGATTTCACATTAGTATGCTAGTTGATCTTTGTTTGCTATTCTGATAACTGGCATTTCTTTTCCATCTATCTGGAACATGGATGACAAAGTCGCCAAGGCATCAGCCAACCGATTATCTTCCCTTGGGATATGGTAAAAGTCTATTTTCTCAAATTGGTCGATCAATTTTTTGATATGATCTCTATATGGTACCAACTTAGTGTCTCTAGTCTCCCATTCCCCTTTTACTTGATGAATCATCGGAGCAAAGTCTCCGAATACTTCTATGGACTTAATTCTTGACTCCAATGCAGCCTCTAAACCCAAGGCACATGCTTCATACTCTGCGATGTTGTTTGTGCAGTCAAAGCATAACCGAGCAGTAATCAGGATGAATTTATTCTTTGGGGAGATCAACACTGCCCCTATCCCGTGTCCAAGTATATTGGAAGCCCCGTCGAACACCAGAGTCCATCTATCTCCTTCTACTTTAGTGCTTGGAGATATCGTCATAATTCCTTCATCGATGAATTCTTCATTCATCAAATCCCTTTTGCAGGTTGAATACGGGCTTTTGGGCTAAAACCCCCAGCCCGCTAAAAACACCTATCCGAAGGGGCTAGCCCGTCGGGCCAAGCCCATTTTGCCATCCCTAATCACAACTCTTGCGGTTTTGTTCTTAATGCATTTTCGTTTTTTCCTATTGATTTCTTCTATCCTATTTCTAGTCGTGGTTAGCTAATTCCATTGTTTAGAAATAGGTTTGTGAGTTGATCTTCACTTATTTGATTAATTCTCTTTGCATGAACGCTTAGTTTTTGTAAATTTATTAATTATTCCATGCTCATGTTGATTTTGTTTAGTTAGAGGCTTAAGCAATGAAGTTGTGAATTGATTTTCGCCTACTCAAGTGATTCTCAACAAATTAGGAAGTCAATAGTTAGAATCTGAATTTGATTGTTCATCACTAGGTACATGTATATAAATAGGACATCAAAATATATGTAAATTATTGTAATTGGGTGGGTTACATATCCATACTTCCTTTGTAACTTTACTATCCAATGAAGCTCATGATAATGCATTGATTCTTCAACATGTCATAATCAGCAACTTTGCTCAAAAAAACTTTGGAAAGTCTAACATTTAGCCTTAGACATTTTGCTCTCTCTATAAAGTGTTGTTTATGCTCTCTAAAACATCTTTTTTGATGGGAAATATTTTTCACTCAAAAAATGTCCTTTGATGTTATGTTGCTCACAAAAATTCAAAAACTTGTAAGTCTTTATACTCAATAGTATTATCCGACTTCAAATACTTTATTTTTGTGTTCATGTGATTATCTACATATGCTTTTCGCAAAAACTTTATTATTTTATATTAAGTATATTAATTATTTTTCAATTATTTTTATTAATCCATAAGGGTAAAATTATTAAAAAAAGTTATTAGTATTGTATCGATTTTTTAAAGAGATAGATAAATTTGAACAAATTTCATTTTGTTTAAAAAATAATTTAATGATATGAGAGCGATAATCACACACCCCAAAAAAATTAGTTCCTTACTTATATGGTGAAGAAATACTTTTGGTTGTACCAAAAAATAATAACTATGTATACTCCCTTCCCTCGATTGATTCTTTAGTCAAAATATTTTATATTAGATATATTAAGGTAAGAGAAAAAATGTATACACTGACAATGTATAAGTTTAATACATTGTTACTGTATCATCCACTATTCATATTTAATCATTTATGATCTTTTAAAAATTAACCAAAATAAATGATGAATGATATAGTAACTACATATAAATCTTTATACTGGCAAGACTTAGATATTATACTCTTAACCAAACTTATTCAAACATCATATTTTTGGGAATTATATTCATGTTTTTGTGCTAAAAATACTCCTTATATAAAATCTAGTAAATTACATAGAATTCCTCTGCGTTTTAATGAAATTACATGAATCACCCCTCTATTTTTTGTACCTACACAAAGTACCCTTAATTCCCTAATTTATATATGTACGTTACACCGACTATCCCGACCATCAACTAACCGTTAAATGAGAATGCCATGTGCATATCACATGTCCTTTAATGAAATATTATGACAAAAATATCTTTTTTGATTTCATATAAAATATGTTTTAATATATTGTTCACAACTTGTTCGGTAAAATACCTGAAAAAATTACAATCAATATATTACTCTCAAAATTCTTCAAAACATTTCTCCAACCTGCACTCAATATAAGTGATCTTATTCAAGAAATTGCTACATTAAGGATGATATAGTCAATAAATTGAAGGTACGAGAATGTATATCTTAACCATAGGATGAAGACTTGAAGAAAACAGTTTAGAAATGTTAATGGTATTCAAAACACCCATAATAGCCATGAAGGTATTCTTTACACCTTAATTTTTTTTATAAGGCATATAATACTGCAAGAAACACAAAAAGTATTTTGTCAAAATATGTATATGATGATCAAACTATGAACCAGGGCAACTACTCCAACTCATACCAAGTTGACAATGTGCAAAAGCAACAGGACCAAGTTGAGCAGCACCAATCCATAATTTTGTAAAAGTTAATCATTAACATAGTAGTTAATTGATTAACACTGTGAGAGTTAATCAATTAACATGAATTTAATTTATTAATTGTGTAAGAGTTAATCGATTAACTGGATAGTTATTTCAGATACTAGGTAGTTATTTCAATTTTTAAGGTGAACTATGTGTAGGATGATCGATTAATCAAGAGAGTTAATCGATTATCTAGTTAACAGAATATGTTTTATGTTCTAGTAATTGTTGCGTATAAAGGGGTATTCCCCTGATCTTTGTAATTCATTCAATTCATTAAGAAATAAATTCAATCAATGAAAATATAATTCCTCCACTTATCATTCTTGCTATTTTTATATATTTGTTCTTGAATTCTATCTTGCTTCTTGTGTTGATCTTCTAATATGGACTATCAAGTTTCAATAATTTTCATTGCTACTTCAATTGGACTCTTGTCAATCAATTTTACTATGAAAAGATCCCTCATGCGGATCTATATAGTCTAGGAAAGGAATATCTACATTTTTCTATTTCCAAATGCATATCTACCTTCTCAGAATTAGTTGAACATTAGCGTCAAATCTTACTACAAATTTTATGTTCAAATTTACCAAACTTCTTTTAGACTTTGGAAGAGTCAATATAATCTTGCTAGGCTAAGTACCACGCCATCACCCTGACCTTAGAGAATAATTAATTTTTGATCAAAATCTTCTAATTGTAGTAGTAACTCAAGAACTGTGACATTCACATATATGAAACTTCAAAACAGTTTCGTTAGAAAGTTGTGTTAAAAGAAAATAAAAGTTGTGTTGTTTAAAATAGATGGTAGTTTAGTATTTTACTCATACATTTTAACTTTTAGTTAATATTAGCAAGTTACCCGTGTAGTTGCACGGGACGGTATTTTTTTGCCGCATGATTAAGAATACATATTACATGTCCATTATTATGATTAAGAATATGTATGTTGCTCGTGCATTCGCATGGTTAAAACCATATATGTTACCGGTGCATTCATATTGTCAAAAATTATTAATTATATATAAAATCATACGGTGAAACCATATAGTTTAACTGTTTAAATCAGATAAACTTAATATGAGACCTCTTCTGGTTTAACATCTTGCTCGACTTTCCCAACATTGTTTTTTACACATACATAACATGATATAATTAGTAGTATCCTATTAATAAAAAAATCATCAATAAATTTACAATTTCATTATTATTTAATTCTAAAATAAGATTAGTATAAAAATAAATATTATTATTTGACTCTAAAATAACTACAAACAATATGTTATAATTCATATTATTATTATTTTAATATTGCTATAGTAACATTATATTTTAATATTGCATAGGTAATTATATTTCTTTTATTTTTAAATAAATCACATACATTAGAGAGTTAATTTGTTGTATCATCATATTATTATATTTGATCGTTTAACTTAGTTGCTTAATTGTTTATAATATCATTTTTATAATTGATCCATAAAATTTGAGTTTTTATATTTATTTATGACATTAAAAATATAATTATTTATTTATCAATATAATTATAATTGTGCGTTAAGTTTCTAATGTTAAATAATTGTGTAATATGCTCAATTAATCATGCATGTTATGCAATTCAATAAATCAGAATAAATTATAGATTAATTCATCCAAATATAAACAAATTGTCGGAAATGATGTAAAACATTAATGAGTGGATATTACTCAATTAATATTTGATAAATTCATTAAATCTAATACTGCAAATTTATATTTCATTTTTGTAGCTGATCCATAAATTCAAACAACAAATTGAATTAAATATTAATATTCCGAAAATTTATTATTTACGACAAATTTATATCAATAATAAACATTGCTTAAAATTAGGGAAATATAAATAATTTAATAAAAATATAAATCAAACAAATTAATTATCACAATCAAATCAAATTGCTTTAATATTTTCATTGTCACATCTTATTAAAGATTAAATAGAAGTTAATCCAAAAACGCAATGAAAAATCAAATCACAAAACTAATTTTGAGAACAATTATTTAATTTTTAGATAACGGAATAAAAGATATTCAAAGACAATCATGCCTAATAATGTTGGCTTCTAAAATGTAACTAACAATTGATTTATTATGTACAATATCATTTTTGTAACTGACTGAAAAATGTTGAACTTTTATGTTTCTTTATGATATTATTATTTAATTATTTCTTTATCAGTATAATTATAAATATGCATTAAATTTTCAATGTTAAACTAATCATGTA
>NC_032023.1:5732060-5732621 GCF_001865875.1 Lupinus angustifolius | reverse complement strand
ACAAAATAGAATATGAATGGAATTGAATATAAATATATTTCGCAAATTTATTATTTACAATTATGAAAATTTATATCTATAATGAGCATTGCTTAAAATTAGCGAATCATAAATAATTTAATCAAAATATAAATCAAATCAATTAATTATCATAATCAAATGAAATTTCTTTAATATTTTCATTATTACATCATATTAAAGAGAAATTCGATCAAAAAACACAATAAAAATCAAATAACAAAAATAATTATGGAGGACAATTATTTAGTTTTTACATAATAAAGTAAAATACATTCAAAGACAATCATACCTAATAATTTCAGTTTCTAAAGTGTAACTACCAATTAATACATTCAAAGACATTAATGAGTAATTATTACACAATTAGCATTCCACAAATTTATTAGCTATAATTATGCAAATTTATTTTATATTTTTGTAACTCTTCCATAAATTCAAACAAAACAGAATATAAATGGCATTAAATATTAATATTCCATAAATTTATTACTTAATATAGTATAATATAAATTAAATTAAATTGTCTTTGGTGGTTATGAC
>NC_032023.1:5689111-5731960 GCF_001865875.1 Lupinus angustifolius | reverse complement strand
CACTCAGATAATGAATATAACCTCTAATCATTGTATTATAGGATGTGAGGTTTCTTTTATTCAAATGTCGAAACAAAGAATATGACCAATTCGTATTTCCTGCTTTAGAAAAATAACCATACAGGAAAAAATATTTTAACAAATATCATGTGAGAAAAAAATAATCAAATTCATTTATTGTGCAAAGGAGAATAAAATTGAAGATTTTAGTAAGATAGGGACATATAAACATAACACTAACTCGTAGATATGCTTCAAGGAAGAGTCAAACTGCAAATGAAAAGATAAGATTGTAAAAGTGAGATAAGATGAGAAGATAAATAAATTCATAACAAACAAACAAATACAATATTGTAACTTGTAACTAAATGTGTGTATATATATAAATGGATATCAGGTACATAACATAGTTATTGATGGTTTTGTCATTGTTAAGGATGAAAACCTTGTAAATCATACACTAAGGAAAATGATTATTGGAAGAAAGAATATGATTATTGGAAGAACAAATCTACAATGATGAAAATTGAGTAACAAGATATAGAAGCCATCATATTCGGTTAATGAATGAAAAAATCAATAAAAATACACTTTAAACAACATATTTACAAAAGAAGAACAAATCTACAATGATGAAAATTGAGTAACAAGATATAGAAGCCATCATATTCGGTTAATGAATGAAAAAATCAATAAAAATACACTTTAAACAACATATTTACAAAAGAAGAACAAATCTACAATGATGAAAATTGAGTAACAAGATATAGAAGCCATCATATTCGGTTAATGAATGAAAAAATCAATAAAAATACACTTTAAACAACATATTTATAAAATAAGAACAAATCTATAATTATGAAGATTTAGTATTGGTATACATAAGCCATCATATTAAGTTTAACGAAATGAAGATTGACGAACGAAACATTAGATTGTAGATATGTGAGAGAAGAAGAGAGAAATATGAATTGAAAGGGGAGAAGAATATGGAGATATGAAATGATAAAGGTGGAGAAGTAATTCACATCTGAAAAGGGATTCAATCCCCTTTATTGTGAGATGTAATTTCTTTATAGAATAAAAAACAAATAGGTCCATTAATCATTAGAATTAAATTGTACAATGAACAAAAATGGAAGATTGACATGTTTTGGAGGGAAAGTTTTGATTGAGAGATTGACACATGTCACGAGGGACCTTTAGTTTTGATGAGAGGTTGACACATGGCATGAGGGCTTAAGAGATTGACACGTGTCATGGGGACCTTTTTTGTTATATATGTAATAGATTGTTACATTAAAGGGAGGTATGTGTAAGTATAAAAAGAGGATGACTAGTATTTGTAGTTTCACTAAAACTCATGTGAGGTCCGTGTAATTTACTCTTTAAAATATCATGTGCTATGTTTGAAAGTTATGAGAGAAATAGAAGTAGAGATTAAAGGGTTAGGAATGAAGAGGAACGAAAGAGGGGGGGGATATAATTACCTCCCTTGTTTGAGAGGGTGGAATTTAGATGAGGACGATAAACTAATTATAATGTAAAAATGTTTTTATTTTTTATTTAAAAATGCAATTAAGAATGAGAAATAGATAATAATATATAATTATATAATTTTACTAAAATTATTTTGACATTTTAACATTTTATCTATAAAACATCAAATTTTAGAGCTTTAAAAGTAGACACATGAAGAGTTTTAGAGGGCTTGAGAAACCCTCAAAAACCTTCTCATCTCTTTTATTAAACTCCCAAGCAAGAGAGAGATTTTCCAAAGTTATTCATTTCATTCTCGGGTGCACATTTGTTATCCAACACTTAGTATCACTTCATGTATCATGACCTTGTGATTAATTGAAAAATATATTTAAGTTTACATTTATTTTTTAAGTAATTTTCTGACTAATCATAAGGTCATGACATATAGAGTGATGCCAAATGTGAGACAACAAATGTGCACCATTCATTCTTTTCTAAAACCAAACTCACAAACAAAGCAACAACTAATATAAGGAAAATGGAAATTGAAAAATAAAAACAATATATTTTAGTATATATCAGTGAGTACACTAATTCCAATATCTAATTTCCTTTCATTTAAGAAACTATTGGTCAGATCTTTTTCATTTCTCTAAAGAGAAAAAAAAATCTTTTTCATTTCTCTAAAGAGAAAAAATTCGCTAAGTAATATCAGCCAGTGAGTAGCATGTTAGTAGTTCATTAATATCTTTATGTCAAAAAATAATATTTTTTCAAGTTAATTAATATCTTTAAGTCAAAAGATATTACTAATAAAGAATTTATATTTAATTGACCGAGTAACATATTAAGAGAACTTAGAGCATCTACAATGGTGTAACCCATTTTTTGTTCTTAAATATGTTTAATTGATTATTTTATATTTGTTTACACATTCTAACAACTTAGGCAACTTAAGTTAAAATTATATTTAATGATGCAACTCTATTTTCGTTCATAAATGGACCCCACAATTAATAATATTGATTTCTTCTATCTCTTCTAGTATTTTTGTCATTTTTTAATTATTGTTATCTTAAGTATAAAAACAATGTCTATTATATTCACTGTTGTGAAATAAGCACAAAAACGATTCTTTTTAAGTGGTGAAATTGGAAGAAAAACATTCTTATTTAGCTATGAAGTTAACTTTTTCACCGCTGTGTGCTCTTAAAGATTAGAACAGATAATCTTACTTTTATGTACTAACCACTTTTGAGGTATGTGATTTTCTCTTCCAACAAATATTAGTAACATAAATCAAATATTTAATGTCAAATATTTGGAAATCTAATAATATCTTACACCATTATACCAACAACTTATACCTTACTTAATCGGTGAAAACTTGTAAAAGAACTGAAAAGGTGTTAAAGAGTTAATAACAATAGTGGTTTTTGAAATCTCCTATATCCATGCTAAAAAGAGACAACATATTAAAAATTGAGAATAAGATGTCACTTTATATATTAAAAGATAATTTATCCCATTAAATTTATTCATTGTTTGATGTATGTTTTTTATGACATGTATTTTATTATTTTATAATAATATAGAACAAATAAAATATATATCAAACAATAAATGAATTCAAAGAGATAAATTGTCTCCTATTATAAGGAGAACTTTATTTTATTAAAAATTTAAATCTTATTTTTTAATATAAGAATTTTATAACGAAATCACCATTCATTCTTGAAAATATAAAGTACTACTTAATTATGTAATTCAAAATAATTCATCAAGGTTTTAAAAAATATTAAAGACTGATTTAATGTTACATTTAATATTTTTCTCAATCATTTGAGATTTATCAATTTTCCATACTCGAAATTATGAGACAACAAAAAAGTTTGTTGGGGGTCTTTATTCTAAAAATTAAAAGCAGAAGAATTCAGCTTTTTTCTGGTATTCAAACAAGTACCAAACCTCGATCCACAGAACCCCATTCATTTCGCTTCGCTGTTGTCTTCTCTGTGCTCCTTATTTTCAGTAAACAACAACAACAACATAGTATACCACTCCTGTTTCAGGTTATAAACATTTTCTCATTTACATGTTTGTCAGAAAAATTGAATGTTTCTTCACGTGTCTGATTCTTCTTGGTTTTGGCTTAGCATATAACTTCTTCTTTTAACTTTTTAGCTTGTAGGAAAAAAATAGTTTAGATTAAAATCGGGTTCATATGTTCCTTGCTTCATTAATATAGATTAATTGAAGTAAACTTAGGTTAGATTTTAAAACTGTGAGGTGATCAATGGCAATCAAGATACAATAATTATAACCAGAAGGGATTGCGTATAAGATCTGTGTCAATTTCTAATTTCCAGTGATGTTAATAGATTTAGGAGTTTGATGTTATGTTTAGAGGAAAAATATTATGCCAAAATTTGGAGACGGTATGCCAAAAGTTAAGTGTTTGATTCCTTGGAGCCACAATTAGTGGGAGAGGCAGCTACACACCCCAAAAAGGAAGGGGTTAGTTCTTTATCTATAAAGAGGATACCGTTGGTTATACCAAAAAATCTAAAACAAAATTTAAACTAATCATTTTATTTCAATTATCTTTATGTCTTAGCTCTTCCTAAAAAAAATTAATCCGTTGATGAACCCTATTTTCCTTATCTTGATTTCTAGAGCATGTCTATGTTTTCGTCATCTTATCCTATTGCCCTTGCATTGGTCCATCTTCCCTAAAACTGCACATCACATTGTAAAGGTTCATCTATGCCCCCACCTAATATTTTCATCAGTTATCTCAACTTTGAAGCCATGAATTAGGACAAGACTTTGACCTTAATCATTCACTTCTTTTCTTTGATCATAGTTTATATTTCTTGGCTTGGTGATAGGTTGTTACCTGATTCCCCCCAGCCTTTTATAAATTTTACTGAATGCCCATGTTTTATTTGTTTGTTCATCTTGGTTTTATTAGATGTCTATTTTAAAGGGAAGGGATTCTGTTTTCCTAATTGGTTTTCTTATTTTTCTTTTTTCTTTCCACTGTAATACAACCTAACTGTGTGACTTAGATAATTTGATGTTTGTCGGGGGTTTAAGTAGCTCATGGTTGTGTTTTGGTGCGATTGTGTTATGGCCATTAGGGTTGATGTGATTGTGGGCCCATTACGGCTAATGCAGTCTGCAATGGCCTGGTGTGGTTGGAAAAGCCACTGCAACTGAGATGTATGTGCTCCACAATTTAAAACCTTTTTACATGTGTTTTGCGTAGTTTCTTAATTCTTCCCTATAACTCTGAACTCCCAGAAAATTGATTAGTGGATCAGTGATTGCAGAAAGAAAATTAGAAAGTAGAAACTTATTGGTACATGATAGATCAGTATACTATACTCGGATGTAGGGATGATTGCTTTGTGTTGTATTTTAGATTGTATTTTTAAAGCACAATTTTGATGTCATTGTGGATGTTGTATATATATAATAGGAGCTTTTGGAGTGATACACCATGGGTTCTGCTAATGGACTAGCTACTGCACAAGGGAGACCGCCTCTCTTTTCTTTTGGATTGATTTCTGATGTCCAATATGCTGACATTCCTGATGGTCGGTCGTTCCTAGGTGTTCCACGGTATTATAGGCATAGCATTCTCGTGTTGCAGAGTGCAGTTAAAGAATGGAATACTCATCAAAAGCACAAGTTTGTGGTGAATTTTGGAGACATTGTTGATGGGTTTTGTCCAAAAGATCAATCTCTTAATACAATAAAGAAAGTCGTGGATGAATTTGAGATGTTCAAGGGACCTATCTATCATATGATTGGAAACCACTGCCTATACAATCTTCCTCGCAGTGAGTTACTTCCATTATTGAACATCAGAACTCTCGATGATCGTGCTTACTATGACTTTTCACCAGTTCCTGAATATAGATTTGTAGTTCTGGATGGTTACGACATCAGTGCAATTGGTTGGCCTAATGATCATCCAAAAACTCAGGAGGCTTTAAATTTTCTGAGGGAAAAGAATCCAAATGAAGATAAGAATAGTCCAAATGGTTTGGTGGGGATTGAAAGAAGGTTTCTCATGTTCAATGGAGCTGTTGGAAAGGAACAAATGGGGTGGTTGGATGGTGTTCTCAGTGAGGCATCAAAATTGGAACAGAAAGTGGTTGTGTGTTGCCATCTACCTCTACATCCTGGTTCAGCAACACCGGTGGCGCTATTGTGGAATTTTGATGAAGTGATGGATTTGATACACAGATACAACTGTGTGAAGGTCTGTCTCGCCGGACATAATCACAAAGGTGGGTACTCCATTGATTCTCATGGAGTGCACCACAGAGTTCTTGAAGCTGCTCTGGAATGTCCTCCTGGAACAGATGCATTCGGATATGTTGATGTTTATGATGACAGAATATCACTTATTGGTACTGACAAAATGAAGAGTACAGACATGCATTTTAATCCTAAAGTCACGTTGTAGTGACAGGGTGTATTGGTGTTTAGAAGACACACCTACTCCTCCTCCCCTTAAAAAATTATTAAAATGTTTGTCTATAATTTTTTAATAATTTATATACATAGCCGGTCCTAAGCCTGAATAAAAGGCTTGTTTGTTGTTGTGGGATGGACTACTACTATTTTGCTTTAGTCCTATCCACTGTTACATTTCACCTTGTGGTTGGAATAACTCAGTTGAGGAGTGGAGCTGGAACTAGAAACTAGCAAGTTAATGAATGAAACAATTTCTGCTCAACTTGTTCCTTTCCTTTGAGAGATGCAAGAGTGCAATATGCAGTAAGTCAGTAATATCAGCAGAGTTAACCATTCTCATGCGTTTCCTGCACATTGTTATTCTTTTGGTACTATCAAGGATATCCCCAAGCCTTATGGGCAAGGAACTAATTTTTTTTTTGCTGCATGATTGTTTTTCCCAAAATAGTGTCGCACCTAGCTGCAGGTTATTATTTGTGTTGCAAAACATTTAAGCAGTTCTGGGTAATTCTATTGACACCCAGAAATTACTGTTAACATCTAGACTCATGAACCATCTGTTAGTGTAAATAGCCAGACGGGTGGTCCATCATTCATCAATATTATTGCAGTTAGTTTAATTCCTTATAGTTCACACAAGTTCTTCTCAGCACTGAGAAAATTCTTAAATGAGTTTTTTTTTTAAAACTAATTGGACTTCCAGGTCCCTTTCAAAATAAATAAATTTCATTCCTGATTCAGCAGTTAGAGATTCTTATGTTTTTACTGTCTTGGCTGATACACATTCTACATATAGTAATAGGCATGATTGATTTCATTGACGGTTATCTAATGCCTTCTTCAAAGCTCATAAGGTGAGCGTGAGATCATGCTTCATTATTGCTGCAGATACAACTAATAGACGAATCATGATTTACGATGATAGTGAAGTAATTTATCATCTAATCTGATGCAATTGTAGAACAATTTGAGGTTAACATATATGATTACTTATGCGAATGAAGTGAAATACATTAAGACATATGCTAAAATGCAATTATAACATATAGCAAGTAGGAAACATCGATTGAAAATTTACAATTATAACATATATGTAGACTTGAGTAATTAACAAAGGTCGCACAATTTTGAACGACGCTGTTGAAAATGAGGCGGAAGAACATCAACAACGCATACTAAAAGCAAGTGCTATCAATGTGGGTAACTTCAACATCACATTTTTTAAACAACGCTATTGAAGATGTTCATCAATTCCACAGCACATCGTTGAATCGGCTCTATTGAAGAAGACATAGTAACATCTCTATCTTAATTATGTGTTGTTGATTGTATAAGACATTTTAAATATGAGAGATATTAATGGTTGAGTGGTTATGCGTCTCTTCGTTTCTTGAAATACTAATGGTTCACTCTATGTTCTATTTCATCAGTAAAAGTATGTTCATGTTCTGCTCTGTATATTTTCTTTTGTCTCATTTTATAAGTTGCCATGACACCTAAGGAGACGAAGATAGGAGGAAGAAAACACGAAGTAACAAAAAAGAGAGCAAAACAAGGCAAAAAGAAAAAAAGAAGTTTTGTTAAAAGGAATAGAAAGAACGCAGACAGTAGATCTCAACAATTTGAAGTGTTAAAAGTGCTAAATTTGTACTGTTGGGAACCCTATATCAGAATCATGTCAATTCAGTCTTTAACATCTTCTGATTTTGCAAAATGACCCAGATTTCAGAAGGAAAGTGACTATTATACAAGATTTGCATGAGATGGAGATTTAATCTGCAGATTATTTAGTTCATTCATCTACGAAATCATTTAGTTCATTAATTTCCTTCATTGTAATCTACCAAATCATTTAGTTCATTATCAAAATCTTGTCAATTAGGTCTTAACATATTTTGATTTGGCAAAAAGACTCTGATTTCAAAAGGAAAGTGATTGTTATACAATATTTGTGTGAGATGAAGAATTAATCTACAAATCATTGAGTTCATTCATCTACCAAATAAAAATAATCCAGTTCATTAATTTCTTCATTGTAATATATCAAATCATTTAGTTCATTTATTTGTTTCATTCGGTTCATTGTAATCTACCAAATCATTAAGTTCATTATAATGTATTTTTTGTATTTTATTTAAATGAAGAATGAACAATTATTTTAGATGTTAATTTCTATTTTTTGTTATTTATTGGGATGAAATGTTTAACATTTTTGGATTCCATATTAATAAACACAATAAGCAAATTAGCACAACTTAATAATTAACTTATCATCATGTTGTATTTTGATGTGTAATATAATATGTTAATTTAATAGTACATAACTAGGAATACACTGTTAATTTGGAAAATGAGTTCAGTTTAACAGCGTATAATTAAGATTATGTTGTCAATTAGATTATATTCAACAGCGCAAGGTTGAGATAGCGTTGTCGATTAGATTCTATTCAACAATGCATCGTTCGGGAAACATCGTTGATGTGTTTATAAAAATGAGTAGTAAACAACTGAATACACAACAACAATGCAACCCTTAAGAAGTAGTGTTGAAGATGTCAATACAACAGCGATACCTTTAACATACGCTATTGAAGGTGTCTTATTAATATCACTATATACAGAAAGTGTTGAATTGTTACTACCGTTAATATATGTTGTTGAATACTTATTTCTCATATTATTTTCTTTTAGCTATACAACAACACATTTTTATAAGTCTTGTCAATATGATCAACAAAATTATTTCCTCTAAACTTAATCGATTAACACAATGCTTGATCGAGTAACGAGCCTACGAAATCCAATATTTCAGCTATTGTAACTCCATGTAATCAATTGTCATATTTCTTAATTGATTAATGAGTTCCCATTTCTTAGATTGTTCGAATGTTATTTATTGACATTATTAAATTGGATTTCATTAAAAAAATTAATTAGTAAAAAAATTATTATATCTTCCACGGTGTTTTCTTTAGGTTGTGTTGTGGAACCCTTACATTCTTTATATTTGAATGCAGAGTTCTTCCACAACGCTATTTGTAGGTGGAGCTGTTGATTAGGTATCATTGATAACACTATCTTCATTATGCGTTGTTGGCATAACTTTGGAATCTTCGATCAGAATTGGACATATTATATATGCATCTGGGGTAGAAAAAGCCGACCGGACATGAGCCAAAGGGATATTCTCTGGAAATTCCAACCTCTGGATCCCTTTCGAACCCGGAAATACTCTAGGTGCGCCTCAGGAAAGAAAAAGAGGTGCAACACGAGGACTTCCCAGGAGGTCACCCATCCTAGTACTACTCTCGCCCAAGCACGCTTAACTGCGGAGTTCTGATGGGATCCGGTGCATTAGTGCTGGTATGATCGCACCTGCAAGTACACGCGCTGACGGACGATATATTACACAATTCGTAACCTTAAACTAGCATGATTGATGAACCTTCGTGCCTAATTGACTCTGTTTCACATGGTTTAGTGTTTTAGACTTTATTGGACTAATATTCCTAAAATGAGTTAATTTGGGATTATTTGGCCTGATTAAATCTATCATCATTTTCGATCAAATTCGGCGCCGCTGCCGGGGATTATCGGTTCTTTTCAGAGGTTCTCAGTAGCGTTTAGTGTGTGTCTTAGAATAACCATTCTGTTTGGGTTCCAAAATTCGCCTATAGCATTCACCGTTTTGCTGTTTGCTCTCTTGTTCAGCTACTCGCGTGTTGGTTGGTTCGGGTGCATGTTACTTTGTTTAATATAGTTGCGGCTGGAATTTTTGCATGGTACTTTGTTTCCACACTTCTTTCATCACACACTGAATACTGGATGCATCATAGCCAATCGCCTTGCTGCTGGTCGTGAGATACGAACAAGTGGTGACTAGTTTTACCGTTGATTTTCTGTTTTTGGCATAACTTTGGAATCTTTGATCAGAATTGGACATATTATATATGCATTTGGGGTAGAAAAATGAGACGATTCTTTCTCTACAAACTGCGTCTGTAGAAGCCCATCGAGCATGAGCCAAACCCTATTCTCAGGAAATTCCACCCCCTGGATCCCTTCCGAGCCAGGAAATTCTCCAGGCGCGCCTCTGGATAAAAAAGAGGTGCAACACGAGGACTTCCCAGGAGGTCACCCATCCTAGTACTACTCTCGCCCAAGCACGCTTAACTGCGGAGTTCTGATGGGATCCGGTGCATTAGTGCTGGTATGATCGCACCTGCAAGTACACGCGCTGACGGACGATATATTACACAATTCGTAACCTTAAACTAGCATGATTGATGATTCTTCGTGCCTAAACTTTGACTGTGCTGGCTGAGACGTGGCTTAGTGCTTGCTGACCTGGTCAGATGTCTGGTTCACCACTGAGCACACATGTGTCAGCGCTGAGCTTCTACTTGAGCAGCTTAGGCATGTGCCAGGCTTGTGTCTGACCGTGTCAAGCTTGAGTTCTGACCATGTCGGGTTTCGTCTGGTGCTAGGTTGAGCGGTCAAGCAGGTCCGCTCAGCTGCTTGCTTGAGCAGCTTGGTCTGTACCAGGTTGGTGTCCAGGTCAGGCTTGTGTCCAGGTCAGCTCAGCGTGGCTTGGTCCACGCTCAGCTGCCTTCTTGAGCACCTTGAGTTTGACTTCTTTTTCTTCTTGGACCAATCTATTTTCTTTTTCTTTCTAAATCCTACAAAACATATAAAAAGAAATACAAACACAATTATACAAGATTGTGATATTTTATCTAATAAGTGTTAATTTAAGTTGGATTTCTACAATTTTCATAGGATAAGTGCCATAAAATGATGGTGAAAAGTGTATACTTTTTGCACTTATCAATGATTCAACAAATCAACATGTCGTGGACTCAATGGTTTCATATGTAGACTAGATTCTTTAATAGAGTTCTTTTTACAAGTCTAAGATGTGTGCTTTAGATATTGTGTCTAGGTTAGGGAAACCTATATGTAAGTCTCACAAGCTTTAAAATTATTCATTTAATTTACATGAGATATTCCATCTAGATCATTATTTGTTCATGCATTAAACATACATGTTACTTGTGCATCTTAGGCATAACATATTGGTAAAACATATATAGTTGATAAGCATAACATATAGGTTGTTTACCATTTAATCAGTAAGTTAAAAATGTGCAAGTTAATCGATTAAGATATACATTAATCAATTAACGAGATTACAGTTCCAATAGAAAACTGAAAACCAGAAAACAGTTATTTTCAACAACCCGTTAATTGATTAAATGGGTACTTAATCGATTAATTGGGACTCGCAATGGTTTTCTATAAAGACTGTGAATTCAGAACATGTAGGCAGAGTGAAATGCATTGTGAGATAGATAGAGATAGTACCATGATTAGGCTTTGATTGTCATCATATTGCATGTGGTTTATATGTTAAACATTTCTATCTTTTCTTACATGTTTTTCTTGCATTTCTTTAAGAGAATTTTCGGGTAGATATTATGTGTTTCTGCATTTTCATTAAGTCATACATATTCATCTTGTCTTGTGAGTTTTGTATATGGGTTTTAGTTGAGTTTTTCATTGTAATATTTTGAGAAAAGGTGTGCTTTATAAAACTCAGTTTTGTGTACTATTTTGTAATAAGGGGATTTGTCTCTTGGTGTCTTATCACCTAAGAGATTTGGTGTGTCTTCACCTAGACTAAGAGGTCTTGAGTTTAGATTGAGTTATTGGCTGGGGCTTTTTCCATAATAGGGCTTTCATACGAAAAGCGGTAATTGATAACCGCTACACCTATTCACCCCCCCTTCCATGTGTGTTTTGTCCACTGATACCTAACATAATCACATATACCATTCCACATCTAATACTCTACAAAACCCTAACCAACACAGTCCAAACCGTGACCTAAGACCTACAAACCCAAACACATACATTCCTACCCAATTACCCTACATAAAACAGCCATAAAGTGACCTAAAACTCCTCCTGTATTCAGTGGCGAATGATACGACTACTGGAAAGCCCGAATGAAAATATTCATAGAAGCTATTGACTCGGATATTTAGGAATTTGTGGTCAACGGGCCTTTCGTTCCAATGCATTTAGTGGACGATGAACTGAAAGAAAAACCCAAGAGTTTATGGACCAATGATGAACGTAAAAAGGTTCAATACAATGTAATGCTAAAAGCATCATCACATAGGCCCTGTCATATGATGAATTCTTCTAGGTTTCGCAATATCAAAGTGCTAAGGAAATGTGGGACACTTTACAAGTGACTCACGAAGGCACCAGCGAAGTCAAGCGTGCCATGATGAATGCCTTGACACATGAGTATGAACTATTTCATATGTTGACGAGTGAATCTATCGGCGACATGAAAAAATGATTCACACATATAGTGAACCACTTAGTTGCTCTAGATAAATCTTTCACCAAAGGAGAACTAACTAATAAAGTTTTATGTTGTCTTGACAAGATAAGGCAGCCTAAAGTTACAACTCTCATGGAATCCAAAGATCTTGACTCCATGACTTTGGCAACATTGTTTGGAAAGCTTCAAAAGCACGAGATGGAACTTGGGCGCTTGACGATGAATGATGAATCATATCGCAAGAAGAAAGCCATATCTCTTAAAGCAACAACGTGTCAACCTACTGAAGAGAAAGAAAATGATGAGTCTGATTCAGATATTGATGATGAAACGTTAAGCCTTCTCGTATGAAAATTTGGGAAGTTCTTAAATAAATGAGACTTTAAAAGATTTCATAAGAAAGAAGCGCATGAATCAACTCGAAAAGGCAAAGGTAATAAAGAGCGCTTCACTTGCCACGAGTGTGGTAAGCTGGGACACATGAGATTTCAATGTCCTACTTATCTCAAGAAACTTGATTCGGAGAAGAGCACTCTTCGGGACTTCAAGTCAAAGAAGACCTACATTGTCTGAGACGTACCGAAGTAGGATACAACATCAAGAGCCTCAGATGAGGAGGAGATCGCCAAGCTATGCCTAATGACTAGAACAAATGAAGCTTACGACTCAAATAATTCTTCGGATGACTCACCTCCTTATGAGGACTTATATAATGCTTATGTAGAATTGCATGAGGAATTAAAAAAAATAGCTAAGATTAGTTCTGATAGAAAACACGTAATTCTTCTAAATGAACAGAAAATAGTCCTATTATAGAAATAATTAGATGAGCTAAAACTTGAGAATGAAACCTTAGATCTAATATTTTCTTGTAATACATGTGATTGCTCAAATAATAAATTATGTCAATCAACTGTCTGTGAGTCTTGCGAGACTTTGAGAAATAACCAACTAGACACTATGCTTAGCCAAACTAGAATCATTTGTGACCATACTGGATTAGGGTATATCCCCCCCCCCCCCCCCTTGTGTAGGAAACGATGATATAGGAAACTTGTAACTCAACCAAATACAAAGTTTTATAATAAGAGAGTTCCTACATGTTTCTACTGTGGCACCCATGGCCACACTTCCTACTCTTGCTATATTAGGAAGTGTGGTATACCAAGTGGCGTATACGCTTGGACGAAAAAGGGAGATAACTCCCTGGTTACTAACAGAAAAGGACCTAATATAAATTGGGTACCTGAAAGATGTAAGTAATCTATTTTGCAGGTATGTCTACGAACACAAGGGCAACATTGGTATCTTGATAGTGGGTTTTCGAGGCATATGACTGGTGATAGATCGAAATTCCTAGATCTATCATTGAAGGAAAAATGTTTTGTCACGTATGGAGATAACAAAAAAGGGAAGATACTTGGAACCGGGACATTGGAATCGGGACAATTGGCAACTCAACTCAGGAAGTGATCGAGAATGTACTATACGTTGAAGGTCTAGAGCATAATCTATTGAGTATCAACCAACTTTGTGACAAAGGTAATCGTGTATCATTTGTCTTTGAGTGTTGTATAATTCGTGAAAAATTATCTAATAAGGTTAAGTTTGTCGGATATCGTGTTAATAATATCTCTATGGTTAACCTAGAGGATATCACGACTCTATTTTAAAAAAGGTTTATATCTAAAGAAGATGATATCTGACTTTGGCACAGGCGCATCGCTCATATTCATTTAAAGCATCTAGACAAATTATCTAAGAATGTCGGGATGGCAATATGGGCTTGGCCCGACGGGCCAACCCGTTTGGATATGTATTTTTAGTAGGCCAGACTGAGGTTTTTAGCCCAAAAACTCATATTCACCTCGGTTTGGAAGCCTATTTTTTAGACGGGTCAAGGAGGGTCAGACCGGGCTGGCCTGACAAACCAACATTAAAAAAGCAGTGTGTTGGAAGCTTGCTAAATACTGGTTGTTTGCCTTTCTTTTTAGTTATTCAGGGTTCAAAACTTAAAGCATTTATTTTTCTTCATTCTTGTTTCAAACTCTTTCACTCACTCTTCATTTTCTTCATCTACCGCTTCAGCTTTGTAAACATCATTTCTTCTCTGCAACCATTCCCTTTTCAATTATTTTGTGCACGTTGTGATTTGTTACTTGAATTATCTGCATTACTTTTTTATAACATCAAATGAATATATAATCAATGAAACCCAAGCCTATCTATATATAAATTATAATCAACGAAACCCATCACTTTGGTAAAGAATGAAACCTTAAAATTGAAATTACAATCCTATTTTCGGTTTTAGTATAACTGTATAAGGTATCCATTATCTTCCTTTATTTATTTTTAATATTTCCCTTTTCCTTAAATAGCACATTTGAATCTCTTTTCCAAATTCGAATCAGTTTTTGTTTGTGTTCACAATACATCTAAATGCAATTTTAGGAGTCTCTTCCACTTGATTCTGTTTTATGTGAAAATGGGTCTCTTATGTTTAATGTTATATGTAGAAATTTTTGGATATGTGTGTATGTTTATTTTAGGAGTCTTTGTTGGCTATGACCTGTAATTTCAATCAACGTATCTGGTGGCAGGGAGGACCCTGAAGAATACAGCTGTAAAAAAACAAAATCAATAAATGTTCATTTTAATTATAATTGGTTTTAATTTTTTATGTTGAAGTATGTTTGATGAAAGTAAATTTTAAAATATTATTTTCATATAGGTTGTATCACTTGTATGAAAAGAATCACTTTTATATAGTGAATTGGGAAATAAATATTAAGTGGCATAATCACTTTCATGCTTATGAACTCTAATTTCATCAAACTTCCTAACTAGTTTTTTCCTCACCCTATAGCCATTGCCAATAGTGATATAGGAATAAATTTACCTCGTTAATTAGGAAAATCCAAGCATGTTATAATGTGTCCTGAAAAGTTGTAGAAAACCTTAAGCAATGTTGCCTTGGTTATCTGAAAAATCCATAACTGGTTGTTATTAAGAGAATTATTGAACAAAAAAACTCAGCTGCCGAAATGCATGATCTGGTTGCTACACTAAGCTTAGAATATGCATATAAGAACATAGTTAGCTAGTACATTGTATGGGTACATTCTATCCCAATTAAGAATAAGGAATGAGTGGACCATCACATAGAAAACTCTAATATAATTTTTAACATATAGTTGCTAAGTGATATGCTCCCTCTTTACTCTTTACCAAATGTTGCACTAATAATAGTGCAAATTGTCATTGCCTTTATAAATTATCATTGCTAATAACTTGAATAATGTCATATGATGCTAACTTTATTTTGTATATTCTGTTATTATTTTGGACAACAATTAATATGGAAGGTTATGGTCATAATTCAAATCCTATTAATATTGACAATAAGATGGAAGATGTTGAAGATGAGATTCAAGAATCTCAATCGGTTGAATTTGGTAAGAATAACAAACGAACTAAATCTCTAACTTCCGATGTATGGAAATCTTTCACCAAGATAGGAGTTGTGGATGATGGGATTGAGAGGCAAAATGCAAAGGTTGCAAAACTATATATAAATGTGGGGTTAATAATGGTAAAGACTATGATACATCGCATTTACGTCGTCAAAGAGGAAGATGTACTAAATTAAAACATGACAACATTGGTCAAATAATTATGAATAAGGAAGGAAAATTGATGTCTCAAAAGATTGACCAAATCGTGGTACGTGATATGTAAGCTTGTGCAATCATTGAACATGATTTACCTTTTAAATTTGTTGAGTTTAAGAAGATTAGATGCTTAATTGACTACTTGAATTCATATTCTATTCCTGTTTCTAGAAATACGACTAAGGCTGATGTCAAGAGAATCTACATGATAGAAAAGGATAGGCTTAAAAAAGATATGTCTAGCATTCCTACTAGGATATCTCTAACTTCTGATTTGTGGACAACTTGTACAACTGAAGGTTATATTTGTTTGATTGCTCATTATGTTGATTCAAATTGGAAGCTAGCAAGTAAAATTATTAACTTTTGTCACATGCCTCCACCTCATACTGGATGAATAAGAAGAAGAATATTTGACAGATGATGATGGTAGTAGCAATAGAAAAGTGGAGGCATCTTCTTCCAACATCTAATGTTTAAAACTTAGGAGATAGAAGCTCTATTGTGAACTAGGAGCTAAAAGTTTAAGACTATGATGATTTGTTGTTTCGAATTTGCAAGTTTTGAATTAAGAAGGTATGTTATTGTGAGATTGTGACCTTTGTTTGTGATTTTTTGTATTAAAAGAGATTTATGAAGCGTGATGATTATTTATTTTGTCTAAAAGCTTTATTGTGTGTTTTGAAAAAACAAGAAAACGAGCCGGCCTGCTCGCCTGCCAGTCCTGCCAAATATGGGTTGGGCTGCCATTTTGAGCCCTTTTAATAATAAGGGTCGGGTCGGGTCAGCCCATGTTCTGACGGGCCAAAGGCGGGCTAGCTCGTATTGCCACCCCTATAAAAATGACTTGGTTGAAGGACTACCAAAACTAGATTTTCAAACTCAGGAAAGTTGTGATACTTGTCAAAATTGTAAACAACTCAAGAACTCTTTTGGTAAAAAGAATGTGATATCCACAACAAGACCTCTAGAGCTTCTCCACATGGACTTGTTTGGAACATCACAAATTATGAGTTTTTGTGGTAGCTTCTACGCCTTAGTAATTGTTGATGATTTCTCTAGATTCATATGGACACTATTTTTATCTTCTAAGAGTGATGCCTTCAAATCTTTCAAAAACCTGGCCAAACAAATCCAAAATTAGTTTAACCTTAAGATAGTATATATTCGATCTGATCATGGTGGCGAGTTTGAAAACCACCAGTTTGATAAATTATGTGTTAAACATGGAATCATGCATCAGTTCTCGGCTCCTCATACTCCTCAAGAAAATGGAGTTGTTGAGAGGAAAATTCGAGTTCTAGAGGAGCTTTCTAGAACCATGCTAAACGAAAGTAAGATTCCTAAGTACTTCTAGGCTAATGCAGTGCATACTGCTTGCTATGTAATAAATCATATACTCCTGAGGCCTATGTTTTGAAAACTCCGTATGAAATTTTAAAAGGCCGAAAACCGAATATTGCTCATCTTCACGCTTTCGGGTGCAAATGTTTTATTTTAAATAATGGAAAAAGAGCACTAGGAAAGTTTGACTCGAAAGGGATGAGGGAATATTTTTGGGGTATTCATTACATAGTAAAGCCTATCAAGTGTTTAATAAATGTTCAATGCAAGTAGAAGAGTCTGTACATGTTCATAATGACGAATCTTCTCCAAAAGAAAAGAGAAATGTCTTTTCTGATGATGTTGTAGGTGCTTTAGAAGAAGCATACTCTAAGGACATGGACCAGGACAAAGAAGAAGAAGCGAAAAAAATTGTCCAAAATGAGCATTAGGACCTGCCGATCGCGTGGAAGACCAAGAATAATCTTCCACTCGACAAAGTTATAGGTGATATCTCTACTGGAGTGGTAACCCGTAGTTCTTTATGCAACTTTTGTAACTTTGTTGCCTTCGTATCCCAGATCGAGCCAAAGATCATCAATAAGGCCATTGAGGATGTGCACTAGGGTATAGCTATGCAAGAAGAGCTAAACCAGTTCGAGCACAATAATGTTTGGAACTTGGTCCCTAAACCAAAAAAACATCTAGTGATTGGTACAAGATGGGTCTTCCAAAATAAACTAGATGAATCTGGCTTGATTATAAGAAATAAGGCACGCTTATTGGCCAAAGGCTACAACCAGGAGGAAAGCATCAATTATGATGAGACCTACGCTCCTATAGCCATATTAGAGGCCATTAGGATGCTCTTATCCTTCACATCGATTATGAACTGTAAGCTCTTTCAAATGGATGTTAAGAGCGCCTTTTTGAATGGTTACATTCAAGAGGAGGTGTATGTAGATCAACCACCCGGTTTTGAAAATTTTAAATTTCCGAACCATGTTTATAAACTCAAGAAGGCTCTGTATGGTCTGAAACAAGCGCCTAGAGCTTGGTATGACAGATTGAGTTCTTTTTTTTTAGAAAAAGGATTCGTGAGGGGTATGGTTGATACTACTCTCTTTATCCGTAGGTTAGATGATCATGTATTATTAGTTCAAATATACGTTGATGATATAATTTTCGGATATACTAACGACATTCTTTGTAAAGAATTTTCTGAGATGATGCAGGGAGAATTTGAGATGTCGATGATGGGTGAGCTAACTTTCTTTCTCGGGCTACAAATTAAACAAATGGAAAGTGGCATCTACATGCATCAACCGAAGTACTACAAGGAGCTACTCAAGAAGTTCGACATGGAAAAATGTAGAGAAGCTTCTACACCTATGGCGTCCGCTTGCTATCTAGACAAAGACGAAAAGGGAAAAGATTTTGAGGTAACCAAGTATCAAGGGATCATTGCCTTTTAATTATATTTGACTGTGACCCGCCTTGATATTATAATTAGTGTTTGCATGTGTGCAAGATTTCAAGCATTATCTAAAGATTCACATTATAGTGTTGTTAAACGTATCATGAGATATTTAAAAGGAACTATAAATATGGGGTTATGGTATCCTAGGGATACCTCACTATCCTTGACAGGATATTCTGATTCCGATTTCGCCGGATGTAAGTTGGATCGGAAGAGCACTAGTAGGACCTGTCACTTACTAGGAAGTTCCTTAGTGGCATGGCATAGTAAAAAGCAAGCTTGTGTTGCTTTTTCCACCGTCGAAGCGGAATACATTGCCGCCATTATGTGTTGCGCTCAAATCCTCTGGATGAAGGAGCAACTTAAGGACTTTGGTCTTAATCTAGAAAAGATTCCCATTAAATGTGATAATACAAGTGTCATAAACCTATCCAAGAATCTCGTCTTGCATTCGAGACACAATCATATAGAAATTAGGCATCACTTCTTACATGATCATGTTCAAAAAGGCGATTGTGTGCCTGAATTTATTGAAACTACTAAACAATTAGCAGATATTTTTACCAAGCCCCTTTCACGATATTTTTCATTGAAGAGAACTTGGAATCTTTGATGAAAAATATCTTCATTAAATTGTCTTGAAGTTTATTATTTGCCTCGCATGTTGAATGCCTTGTATGCATCAAAATGAAATCTTGTTGAATGCATTCTATTCCTAATATGATTCATCATCTAGTATAATAAGCTCTCTATGTATGTGTGTTTGCCTAAAATTGTTAAATATAGGTTAGAAATCTTAGCATGCTTTTAAAACTCAAAAACCTACTTGATTCTACAAATCTGATGTCAATTAGTCGATTAACCAAAAGTCTTAATCGATTAAAATAAGTGCAGTAGCTAAAACTTTATTTTCTATGAAACTTAATCGATTAACATTTCATCTTAATCGATTACCTACGCTTATTTTTTTTAAAATCTGGAATTTTAACAATGATTAATCGATTAAGTGCACCTCTTAATCGATTAATGACAACAGATGAAGTAGAAATAACATCGTTTTTGACACTTTTCTAAAACCTCTCTATCCTTTTTTCTCCCTAAATCTTAGAGGCAACAACACAATTTCAATCGTTAGCTTAAATGAAGATTAAATCTCACCCTCTACCCATATTGCACTTCATTGAACTCCAATCTCTCTCAGATTTCCAAGAAACCTGTTTTCCCGAATTCTAAGCCTAAGTTTAGGTTTCTTCCAAAATCCTCTTAAACCTCTCAATCCATTCGGTTTTACCATCTACAATTGAAAGAGGTCGCTCAAAAAGGATTAAGACAACATCACAACGCGTACGAAGGACTCTGATTGCTTCATCTTCAAACCCAAGTATGAGGCAGGACCGTGGAGACCCCTATAACTCCCTCGTTCTGCAGGAGACTCGATTGTTTAAATTTCAAGGTAAGAAACCTATGTATATCAGGTATGCAAACTTAACTTGGATGGCAGATCAAAACTTTGATTTTCCGCACAACTTGCAAGTTCAAGGAGCTGTTACATTTCTAGAATTAAAAGGAAACATATACCCTGCTCTAATTAGGGAATTATATGCAAACTTTAGGTATAAAGATGGAAAATATTGGTCAATGATTTTTGGAAAATTATTTGAATCAAGTAAGGAAATTTTTATGAATGTTGGTGGATTGTCTACTAATGGTGCTAGTATTGGTGACTGTGATTGGGTTAAGAATTAGTTTGATGCTACTGAAATTTATAAGTCATGTTTAAGAGGACCTCATTTGTATGTCCAAGGAGAGTTAACTAAAGTTGGATCGTTGTCTTTGGAGAATAGACTTTTGCACTATCTGATAGCATATATTCTGGTTCAAAGGAACACAAATCATGTACAGCCCACCGTGAATGATTTGAGGTTCATGTATTCTATCAAGGAGAATGTTATGATAAATTGGCCTGAAGAGATCCTTAAGATCATGTATAGTGTGTCTACTTCGCAATCCAAGCTGTTACCCTACAATATCTTCATTTCGAGAGTTATTTATTATCTGCACATCGATGTGTCTGACACTATTTTAATGGAATCTACTGATATAGATCACCTTGTCGGTGAGAGCTTGATTCACAAAATGGGTATTTACAAGTATTGAAATACTTGGCAATCTCAAGAGGACTACACCACAATGGATCTAGATTTATCTAGAGATGATGATCAGGCTAGGATAAATGAGCAGAAGCAAGAACTCAGGGGGAGACAGCTGAGAATGCACCGCATGAACCTTCTTCTGGATTAGCTCATTTGGATGTTATGGAGCAGAGGATGAACATCATAATGGATCTGAACTTTCATTCTTTGAAGGATTCTTATCATACTAACTTGGAGCAGTTTGAGGAGCGTCAAGTTGCTTATATTGATAACCACTATCAGTCATTGAGGAACTTTGTTCAAACTACTGCTAAGGCACAAAATAACAGGTTTTGTGTAGAATTTGACAAGCTGAGAATTTTCATCAAGGGAGATGATAGTCTGATAATTCCTGATGATAGAAACCTTCCACCTTATCCTTAGTTAGAAGACTTTAGACCTTAGGATACCTTAGGTTTATTTCTTCCAATGGCTAAATTCAGGATTGTGTTGCTTTGTTCTCTTTGAGACCTATTTCCTTTTTGATTTATTGGTTTCTAATACCTACTATCTACTTGTGTTGGACTTTTATAACTTGATATGCATGATGTTGAACTTTGTACGCTACTGGTTTTTCAATTGCTTACATCATATGGTTACTTATGTCACAAATAGTATGAATGTGTGTTTAATGGTTCTTGACCATGTTGATTATATGCATTTATCTTGTATGGTTAAGCTTGTTGTTTACATGCTATTATATCAATGCTCCATCATTCTATGCTTAACTAGTTAATGTATAACCTTCTTTGCCATTAAAATTGTTCATTCACTATTTTTTTGTCCATTTAATCGATTAACACCAGGTATTTAATCAATTAAATAATTTTAACATGAGCATTTGTTCAAGCTTCTTACAACTAGTTAATTAGTTAAATTCCCAAAATTAATTAATTTATTACAGTTTTGTTATCATTACATAACTCTGCTTACTTTTGACTAGATTGATTAGTTTATCTTTTTGATAATGTCAAAAGGGGGAGAAAAGTTGTTTTGTTGTTTAATGTGTTTGCAGGTTGTAAATAGTAAAATTCAAGTTCCGTATTGTTTTCGCTACCAACTAATATTAAGGGGGAGCAATGCGCTTTAACTTTGGAATTAACAACCATTACATTCTATAATCATCACCAAGTCATTCATCAAACAAGACTTGATGTGGAGTTTGTCATCATAAAAAAAAGGGAGATTGAAAGTGCAAATTGTCAAGTAAAGCACTATTGGAGTTTGCCTATGTTTTGATGAAGACAAGGATTTAGTGAGAGATTGAAGATGATTCAACAAATCAAAATGTCGTGGACTCAAGGGTTTCATATCTAGACTAGGTTCTTTAATAGAGTTTTTTGAGAAGTCTAAGATGTGTGCCTTAGATATTGAGTCTAGGTTAGGTAAACCTAGATGCAAGTTTCACAACCTTTGAAAGTACTCATTTCATTTACATGAGACATTTCATCTAGATCATTATGTGTCCATGCATTAAATGTACATGTTACTTGTGCATCTTAGGCATAACATATTGGTAAAACATGTATAGTTGGTAAGCATAGCATATAGGTTGTTTACCATTTAATAAATGAGCTGAAAATGTGCCAGTTAATCGATTAAGATATACGTTAATCGATTAACGAGATTGCAGTTCCAACAGAAAACTGAAAACCAGAAAACAATTATTTTCAACAACCCGTTAATTGATTAAATGTGTACTTAATCGATTAACTAGGACTCGTAATGGTTTTCTACAAAGACTGTGAATTCAGAACATGTACCATATCATATCATTCATTTTCAGAAATTGCTAGGAGCATATTTTCGTGCATAATTGTGTCAGATAGGAAGAGTGAAATGAATTGTGAGATGGAGAGAGATAGTACCATGTTTAGGCTTTGATTATCATGATATTGCATTGGTTTATATGTTAAACTTTTCTATCTTTTCTTGCATGTTTTTCTTGCATTTCTTTAAGCGATTTTTAGGGTAGAAATTCTTTGTTTATGCATTTTCATTAACTCATACATATTCATAGTATCTTGTGAGTTTTGTATATGGGTTTTAGTTGAGTTTTTCATTGTAATATTTTGAGCAAAAGCGTGCTTTATAAAACTTAGTTTTGTGTATTGTTTTGTAATAAGGGAATTTGTCTCTTAGTGTCTTATCACCTAAGAGATTTGGTGTGTCTTCACCAAGACTTAGAGGTCTTGAGTTTAGAACGAGTTCTTGGCTGGGGCTAGATCGCAAGAAAGGTTTTCTTAGGCGATTAGGAGAGTCAAACCAAGAAAGTGGGTTCTTGGATTCAAGAAGGGAGCGTCTAAGTGTTGTATTGGAAGTTTGCATGTAACTATACATTCTGTTCAATATTAGTGAATAAAAATCTCCCGAGATCATATGGGGAGGCCTGGATGTAGTTTGCAAGTGGACCCGCAAATGAACCAGGATAAAATTCCTTGTTGCAGGCGTTTTCTATCCCTAATCTCTTTACATTTAAAGTCTTATTATTGCATGATATTGACTGATATTTTGGATATTGTTAGGTTGTTGTATCTAGTTTAATTATGTATAAAAATATCTGCTTTATTTGCTCTTGAATGTCGGAATCCTGTATGCATCTTATTTTTTTGTATGTGTTAATCGATTAAGACTTGCAGTTAATCGATTAACTGGGGCTTTTTCCATAATAGGCTTTGGTGCGAAAAGCGGTAATTGATAACCGCTACACTTATTCAACCCTCCTTCTAGGTATGTTATGTCCAATGATACCTAAAAGCGAGGAAATCTAGTTTAAAATATAAAGAGGATCACTAAAGGCTCAAAAGCATAACACAAGACCACTGGGGGCCTGAGTGCAAGGGAGACCATGAGAACACACATATAGCGAGAAACTCTAGGTCAAAATATAAAAGGACCACAGAAGGTTCAAAGGCACAACACGAGACCACTAGGGGTCGGAGTGCAACGAGGACCACGAGAATGCACAGATAGCGAGGAACTCTGAGTCAAAATATAAAAGGGACTACAAAAGGGTCAAAGGCACAACACGAGACCACTATGGGCCTTGGGTTCCAGGAGATCACAGGAACACACGAATATCAATGAACTATGGGTCAAAATATAAAAGAAACCACAAAAGGGTCAAAGGCACAACACGAGACTATTGGGGGTCTGGGTGCAAGGGAGACTACAAGAACACATAGATAGCGAGGAACTCTTGGTCAAAATATAAAAGGGACCACGGAAGGGTCAAAGGCACAACACGATACCATTGGGGGTCTAGATGCAAGAGAGACTGCATGAATGCACGAATAACGAGGAATTCTGGGTCAAACTATAAAAGGGACCACAGAAGGGTTAAAGGCACAACACGAGACCACTAGGGGGTCTGGGTGCAAGCGAGACCACAGGAACGCAAGGATAGCTAGGAACTCTGCGTCAAAATAAAAGAACACTTGGGGTCAAAACTTTTGGTCGTGCATGTATATGGTGGTGCGAATGCAAATGATGCATGAGTAATACGAAGATGTTTGTGATGATGCATGTATGATGGGACCACGACTAATCAAGACGATATTGATCATATTTTCATTCTTCCACTTTATGGGACCACGAGATCTATTTGGGGTATTCCCTCCCATAGTCACTGGAAGACGTAACATTCATTTCTCCATTAACATACACACTAGGTTTTACTTTCGATGAGTTTTATCATCTGAATCACTGGTGAAATATATTATCATAAAAGTTATTTGAACATGAAGTTTGAACATCATATTTATGTAACTTTAGATTTATTTAAGTTAACATCCATGCACATAAGTATAGTAGGGAGATGAATGAACTTTCTTCTATTGATTTTCAAAGCGTAATACACGGGAATATTTGAGAATATATATATGCTACACATGATAATACAAGTTAGAAAAATTTTGCATGCAATAATCAAACAACAAGTAAGTTTTGGTATTATCTCAAATTTTGATCAAGAGTGATAGATGATATTGATCACATGTCTTTCAAATGTTGTAATGTGGTTGAGCTACAAGATATTTGGTTTTTTTGGATATAAATTTTTTATTCTAATAGTCTAAGAAAGCATATCTGAACTTTTTCACTTCCACCAACTACTTTGTTTCATTTTTTATATACTTTACCACACCATTCATCTTTCTATTTGTACTTTTTTTTTTGTACAGTAATTCATTTTGCTTTTAGGATAAATGATGGTAAACCATTTTTTTCTTTTTTCGCTTTCTCATACATCAGTCTTCTTTCTCCTCAACTTATTTATGATTATAACACTTAGCTCGCTTATCATACTAAAACTAGGACAAGATAAAATCTTTTAATCTAGCTTGATGTTGCAATCAAAAGAAATTTCAGGCTCATAAGGGCTTCACAAGGGAAACTGATATTATTTCGGATGTGTTTAGGCAAGTGGTTTTGAAAAGAATTTCCTTAATCATATCTATATTTTTCTATCACCTTAGATCATCTTTAGAAATGCAAATAAAACAAACATTGCAAGTTATTGTAGAATATTTCAAAACTTCATTTCAAAGGGTATCCTCACATCTCACTTCACTCATCTTCCTGATACAACTACTTGAATTAAGACAACTTCATGTTATCATTTTAATGTTCATAAGAGTTAGAGACTAGACATTACACCAATTTTTGCATTTTGTGTAAGCTTTTGTATGGAAGTTATTAAAATCTCTACAAATAAATCAAAGGAGATGAGATGGACAATTAACATTTTTATTCAACCTCCACTATTAATTTCTCATTACAAAACCTAAATCCTAAATTCTCATTCTCATCGATTCTTTTCAATTCTTCCACGTCGAGGTTCTCTTCCACGTTGAGGTTCTCTTCCATGCAGAATCTTTCCATTCTTCGTTTATGTGCTCTTTGTCTTCGTCTACAACGGGTTACATTCTTTCCATTCATTCTGATTTATCTGTGTTTATGTGATAAGTGTCTTCGTCTACAACAGGTTTATCTGTTTCTACAATTTCATTGAATTTTCATTCTTCATTCCCGGTAAGCCAATTCAATTTTCGTTCTTCATTTATAATCCACTCTTCACCCCTGAATACTTTCTTTATTGCTTATCTACAAATACCTAATTTGGTGTGTTTAAGGTTAATTGGAAAAAAAAAATCGAGCGATTATATATTCTAATTTTTTGATAGGTTGGAGCATTGCAGTTGTGGTTAAAACTTGGATTACTCATTGCATTGCATTGCACCTCTCTTATGGTTTTATTTTACATCGAATGGATGGTATTTTTTTACTTCGAATGGCAAGGTAGAGTTCTGAATGTACAACCGCATGCAATACCATTTACTCATTTAAGGATGTCATTTAGTTAGATTACCCAGTGATATGCAAGCCGGACCGGCCGGTTGGACCTGTCCGATCATTGACCGGCCTTGGAGGCGGCCCTGGTTCGCATAGTTAACCGAATGGAATTTAGGTTGTTTCAGACCGTTCAAATTCCGGCTCAACCGGGTTAACCGGAGGTAACTCGGAATAACCCGAATCACTAAAACGGGCAGTTTCTATAAATAAAAAAACAGTTCCCAAAAGAAGAAGAATGGAATGAAATGACATAGAATGAGGATCTGTGAATGGAAGAAGTACAGACACAAGGTGATGGTCGGTGAGACGGGTTGTGTAGGGATTTGGGTGTGCTTGAGTAGAAGAAGAACCCAAGTTACTTAATGGATGAAGAAGCATAAGAAGTAATATGAAGAAGAAGAAGCAGAGTTACTAACCAAACAAGGAAGAATAAAATTAATGTTGCGGCTGGTTACTGGTATTAGGTTTAGGTTTTTTAACAAATGTTGGGCTGGGTATTTAGTTAAGTAGGTAATTGGCCTTTTATTTTTGAATATTTTTATTATATATAATATATATATTTATATATGACGTCGTACGGTTCAAACGAACGGTTTAATCGGTTGAACCGGTCAAACCTTATACGAGACCTTCCCCAGTTTAATATTCGGCTCGGGTTTCATAACATTGAGATTACCTTCATTTACTTTTCATAATATTAATAAGGGTGAGACTCAGCGCAATAGAAAGGTTTTGCTTGTATTATCTTGTAACCTGGAGATTATGAGTTTAAATCATGATCGCTTGCGAGGATATAACTATGTATATCTACTATATCCATATATCACTAGGTGAGAGCCTTGTGTACTGGGTTACACCTTTTACTTTTGATAGTACTAATTTGTAACACTCATTGAGCATTCATAAGATTGTGAAGTAGAACTTTTTTGTTGGTTATATTTGTGTGTGCAAATCTAATGTGCAATCAAATTGCTAAAAGGAGACAAGTCCAATTGGGCAGCATTGTAAAAATTGGACTGATTCAACCGAACTTATATTGGACCATGAAGCTATTCAGTTGGACCATGTTTCAACCATGAATATAGATGGTTCTTTATTCCAATAAGATCATGAGGTGGAAGTCTTCTAAGTTTAGTCTCCTTAGCCAACCATAGGTGGATTTATAAATTTGCTATATCATTTACTATTACTCATGATTGTGTAGGATTTAGTGCTGGTTACAATTTTAAGGTTATGGAATCATTGAGATTATTACTTTAACAGGGTCTAACTCAGAAATTTCCATGTAGAGAGGTTTGATCTTAGTGAAATAGATGATGAATATTGTCAAATCTAATTCTCTTGAGATTGTCATATACTCACATTCATTTATTTTTCTCATTTCCATAATGCCTAAATTTCAATATGTGGTGAGGTCTTGCCACCACCAACTTCGGACAAATCTTGGCCTTCAAAATTTGACTCCATAGATGTTTTCCATGCACTATAATCTTGGGCGTTAAGTTTTTTAATTCTATCTGTCACTTATGACTTGACCTTCAATCGGTTAACTGCCCAACTCTAATGCCAAATTGTTCAATAAAATTTGAGCACTGTTTTTTTAAAATGAGTGTTGATCACATTTTTTTTATATAAGTATAATCTTAATAAGAGATTTTATTTTATTTTGCAGTTCTGGTTAACACTTAACCCATTTTATTGCTCTCCAAAGGTGAACTATTCACCATCCCTTTCATTTATGCCTCTCTTTCTTTCTTTACTTATTTGTTGTTGGTACAACCTAATAGAATAGTCTACATAAATAATTGAATTGCTGCTATAATGGTTTTAAAACGATTGAGCATAACAATTTAACTAACTTTAATAATAGAAAATTGCAGTAAAGTGATGTAAACAAATCTGATCTCCTCTTGTATTTGATATATTTGCATGTGATTGTTCCAAAACAGAAAGTATATAGTCCCCATAGCTCCCCCAAGATCTAACCTTACCCACTCCTAATATGCTTGTTTCAGATACTCTGTATTGCTTATAAACCATCATCGTATAATCTCTTCTCAACCACACCAATCATAAAAACCATTAATTTCAGTTTTATATTGTTTGTTATGTTTATACCTCTTGTAAAATGATAAAACTTTATCCTATACCAATTGCTACCTGGCTAACAGCCACTGTTTGATTTCATTTTTAGCATTATACAATGTTTTAAATATACTAATACAATCAATTAACCACATAATCTATAATTTTATTTACTAAATGTTTAGGCATATGTTGTAATGGATAAAACTTAGATTTCTAAGCCACGCAATATAGTTGACTACTTAAATGGTTTGAGTCAATTCTTAGATTTTGCTTTTGAGAATGGAGTTGTTGGAGATATAATTCGATGTTCATATCCTGAATGTGGGTTTATGAAATGGAAAAGTAGAGACATAGCTTATGACCACTTGCTTAAGAAACCATTTCCCTTAAATTATGTTATATGGAATCTTCATGGTCAAAAGCAAGTATTTGAGTCTACTACAATTGAAGATGTAATGCAAGAAACTTGTCATTATGAAACTCCAATGGAGTCAATGATAAATGATACATTTGAGCATTACAGGCAACAAGTCAATAATGAAGGTGTATCATAATAATGTGCCTCAAATGAAATACTTAATGAGGGGCCAAGGGAGGATCATAGTTTCATTGACGAGTATCTAAAAGACAGAAATCAGAAATTGTATGAAGGGACCAATTACATAAAACTGGACACTTGATCAACATTAAATCCTATAGACCCTTCACCATTAGTTCAAGTCCCTTCACAAGCGACACTTGACACTACACCACTAGTACATTCCTTACAAGCTCATGATGTGTCAGGTTCAGAAGTCCTAGAAGAAGTTGAAACATTGACATATCATGTTAGACACGAGTCTATACATTATTGGATTGTTGAGGCAATAGGTACAAGTGTTATGTTTACTTGGTATTTGTAATAATAATAGGCTTATTAATTTTTCATCAGGTTTAGTAATGGGCTAAGGGTTTATTTTCTATTTGCTTATCATTTGTTAATTTAATTTCGGGTCTTGATGGACATATTTGATGTTCTATTTTATTGTTATAGATTCAGAAAGATTTGTCAAGCAGATTAAGGTCATAGTTAGAGAAGTGAATAACTTATTTATCGGGCTATGCATCATTGTGGATTTTGATGAGCAATGCGCAACCTATGGTGATGCGCAAGGCTTTCTTGCTGGATTTTTAGGAACATTGGTATCTGATTGCAAGTTGTTTCCAATAAATTATGATAAGTGGTCAAGTGGACGCAGTGGTATACCTTCTACTTATTTTACAGAGTGCTTTGATACAATTGTAAAGGTATAATAATTATGCATGTGTAAATTCCTATCCCTAATACTATTAATATTTATATCTAAAATTGATATTAACAAATTCATGTCACTTTTTGGAAGCCTCGCTTTTGTTTTAGGACTAGTGAACGCATTTCAATACGATATATTAAACTTAATCTTGGGAGAAAATGGAGTGCAAGTAGGCAAAGATTATGGGATGAGGTCTCTGATCTAGCCAAGACTAGAGATGAAATCATAAGAAATGTTCCAATTGATATAGACAAAGATCAATGGACTCGTTTTGTTCACTAACGTGTGAGACCATCAACTATGGTATATAAATTGACATTACTTTGGTTATTTGAATTTTGCTATAGCTATTTTTATTTGATTACAATGAGAAAGTGTAGTTGTTTTTTCATAAGAACTTTGTAGGAAAAACAAAAAAGGTGTAAAATGGTAGTAACACTATCATGTTACTTTTTATTTATTTAGACTTTGCACTAATTACTTTTTATTTATTTAGAAAAGCTCAATTTTAAATCAAGTTTTCTATATTTTAGATGGAGAATAGGAAGCCATCAGATTGTGGAAACTTATATGTTGCCACTCATAAAAGGAAGGATGAAACATTTCTAAATGAAGCGGCCATGATTGTAGCGGTAGGTTCAATCTAATTAAGTAACCTTATTTGCATGCATTGAATTTTAATCTTCAAATTTTTATAATTGATAACATTTTTGCATGCATGTAGGCAGGGGAGGATCTTCTCTATGACAGGTGGGGGCAGTTGCCCCCCCTCAAATATTTCAAAAAAAATATTATAGATATATTGTTTTTGGTATATTTTAAAATTTAACAACAAAACTTAAGGATAATAGTGTAATATTTATGTATTATTAATGTAAAAATTTATACACATTCACTACATCATCCATCATTCATTTAGATTAATTTTTTAAAGAGTTAATAAAGATTGAATATGAATGGTAGGTGATGAAGTGAAAAAGTATAAAATTCATACATTGTTAGTGCATATATTCTTCTCTCAAAGAATAATACTTCTACATGACTCATTGGACAATAAAAAATTCAATATTCTCTTCAAAACTCTCACCCTTTATGAAGTTTCACTCTCTTTAGTATCATATGACATATTCCCCCCTAATATTGCTTTAGATAACTCTCCAACTCAAACCCATTTATTTTTTCACCTTAAAAATGTCATATTTGCTCTTTATAGATCATTTTTCTTCAATTGCTTTTTTCATGGCATATTATCATATGCCTATGAAGTCATGACATGATTACTTATGATTTGTTTGTTTCTTGCATCAAATTTTATTCATGGAGGTTGTTATTCTTTGTTAGTGAACTATTTTTTTATTTATTAATTTTAGTTGGGTTATTCCATTACTATGTATGATATTCTTAATTTCGTTATTTCTATCTTTATATATTTTTCTCTTAAAAAATATTTATATTAATCTCAAGCATATATTATTTTGATTCTCTATTTGAAGGATTGAAAAACTAACTTTATGCTCGATTCTTCTGAATTTAAAATACATATAATGTTTATAAGAGATAATGAACTTATGTGTGCTTAGGAATATTTGGAATTTCTTCATAGATTTGTTATGTTATATTTTTATCATGTTTCTTGGGAATTTAAATATGAAAAATAACTCATTTTGACATTAAAAATTTATATATATTCTAATGATTTCATATGTTATTTGTGTATAAATCATAATGATGCCCCCTTTAAAATTATGGTCAAGATCCGCCACTGATGTAAGAATAAATTCAAGAGGCTTTGACTCAAACTAACATTGATGAATCTGAAGTTTTTCCTCATGATTCAGTTGGTAGAGTGATGAGACTAGATCACTCTAGGAGAGTCCTAACCATGGGTTGGGAACAGTTCCAATAAATACATATAGGGATACTAGACTTTGAGTTTCTGATTTGAGCTACTCTTCAATATTTATTGTTGCATCTTCATTTTCTAATGATTGGCGAGAGAGATGCAACAATTTGGAATAAGCATTTAAGTCCTATATCATAATGAAAGAAAGTGGGATCTCTGATGGATTGACTAACTTCTTTACACATATATGTCCAAGTACCATTATTATATTTAGTATTTTGTTTTTTTGTTTGATTTTTCTGGTTTGAATATAATAACCTTTTGAAAGTTGTCCTTCCTGGTTAGATAATTGTTTTCTGATTATTTTATTTACATGTTTAGATATAGTTAATTGGTGATGTTGTTTTGAGATAATAGTGATATTATGAATGTTATATATTGAAAGTTGCAAGTCATTTTTTCTGTTTCTTTTGTTGTGCCTTTGTGCTTTTGACTTAGATTTTATAAATTATTAGAATACATGAACATGAGCCTTAAAGGTAGGTGACTTAAACTAGTAACCACATTGTAAAATTGTGGAGTCATGTTCATCAATTGGATGTGTAATGCTCTCTGTCTATAATTGGTAACTTTAAGTTTGGGGATTCCAAACTTGGAGTGGGCAGAAAAATATGATATGATGGTTTAATATTCCACATGCATGTGGACATGAACATGTACTTGGAGTGTTGTTGTTTTCCTGATGTACTTCAGAGTAGATTTTTTAATTGTTGGGATGTATTCCTCTATATCCACAATTTAAATGAAGATAAGGAAAGATGAGAAGAGTCTAGTGATTCTTATCAATCATGCATTTGCTTGAATAGCATGTTTTATGTCATTGTTATTAAGTGTACACCAACTATATAAAATTAGTATATCTTTATGTAGTATTGTACACTTGCTACTGTCTTAATATTGTATTTATGGATTATATCATAGTGAACAAGGAATTGTTGTTTTATCTTTACATGCTTAGTCAGTGTATATAATGATATGGTAATTATCAATGTTTTTTTATTGTTCCAACTAAATGTTTTCATTTTATAATTTCAGGCAAATGATGATGCAAGTATGTCTGATAAACCTTTGAGTGTAAGAGGATCATCTGAAGCTAGCAACATTTAGGATATTTGTTATGTATTTGTTTTTAAAGTGTCATATAAGACTACTTTTAGTTTTTTTAGATTTTACGGTATATTTGGATTTATAACGAAACATCAATTGTGACTCTTTCAACTTTGTTACGTTACATTGGTTATTTGCAATGAGATTTTGCTAATAACATTTGTATTTAGTATTGTATATTTAAATAATAATTATAAATTAATGAGATTAAAGTTGTGAAATTTATGAAATTAAATTGATGTTTAAATCTTCTTAGAAACATATAATAGTTACCTTTTAGCATGTCTCCATGTTATTTCAAGCCGTGGAGGTTGAAAATCTCCACAATTAACCTTTTCAAATAGTAGAGGTTTAAAGCCTCCTTGATAAACAATACAAAAATCTCATCAAATAGTAGAGGTTAAAAACCTACACAAATAAACTGCTGTGAATTTATAGTACCAGAGATTTTCTAAAATCTCTGTAAAACACTTCTAGCGATCATAACTATAGTGGTTTTTGAAACCTCCACTCTTTATATTGAGGAGATTAAAAATATCCACTAATTGCATAAAAAATCTTAACTAAATACAAAATATATTGTAGTGAGTATTTTCTTAACAATCAGGCATCATACATTTCATTGTCATATTATTCTTTAGGCACTCAACTTATCTTGCAAGCAAGAAAGAAGTTATTCTATCCGAACCAAACTTAAAACCCCAAAATTCAAAACATATACTATAATAACTTAGAAGATTATAAGTTCGAATAAGGATTTAATTTGAATGTATTGTCAGTGTTTACACTCCAATTCAATTATGCATTAATATTTAACTCTTACATAATCTATTCTCTTTGCTTTTCCTTGTTCTTGTAGACTTGTACTATTTTTAATGTTGAGCCTTTCCACCCTTTATTTATTTATATATAGGCAAATAGCATGAAGTCCAAAGCATTGTGAAACCATAGATGGCGGAGGGTAATCCTCAAAATTAATGGAGCATCTCTTACTCGATCTAATACCTGCAATTTTGACCCAAAGGTTTGTGGTTTAGATGTACCTCAAAAGTATAAACAGTTGTCATGTGGTTATAGGTGGTAATTTGGTGGATATGTGTGGATTTGGTTTTGTATCTTAATGAATAGAAATTATCTATCAATCCATATAAATTCATTTAGATTATATTTTAAATTATTCAATCCGTCCATATCCAAATTTATTGGATGAATTACAATTTATTTAACTGATCCATAAATTTATTTTAATAAATTGATGGATGAGATTATTCAATTCAATTAATTTCTTAAATGGAATTAAAATTTTCTAAAATCAATATTTCAAAAAATCATTTTAAAGTCACCTTTTCAAAATAAAAACATTAAAAAATATTTTTTTAAATTAACTTTTTTCAGAAAAAATACCTTTAACTATCATTTTTTTTGAAAAAAGTGTTTTTATTTTTTTAAAGAAGCGTTTTTAAAATTTGATTTTATTTCAAAATTTTTCCCAATAGATATAATGAATGGATTAATTCAAATGAATGTATTACTAAAATTATTTATTGGATTATATTCATTCAAACCTATTAGTTCTCGTAGATGGATTTAGATGAATTTCATTTTCTTGAATTTGGATGGATTTAGATGAATTTCATTTTCTTGAATTTGGATGGATTTAGATGAATTTTATTTTCTTGGATTTGGATCGATTTAGATGAATTTCATTTTTCTTGGATTTGGATGGATTTCATTTTCTTGGATTTGGATAAATTGTAGATTATAGATAATTTTGTCATCTCTACGTGTGGCTATAGAACAATCTTGAGATGTCTAATTGATATCTACATGTTTTAACAAAACTTATTCTATTTGTTTGTTTAACGCATAGAAACCAGATAGGAGTTCTCTTTAGTACAAGCATGAGTACATAGTATACGACATGTTTCCCTCTACGTTAAATGCATATTTAATTTTTTTTAATACATGATGTATATTTAATTGATATATTTGATATGCACTTTATACTTATAATACTATTATTGACTATTAATTAATAATATATTTAAAAGATTTTATTTTAATTTTCTTTAATCTAATTCCATATTTAATATTGGTCATTTAAGATATAATATAATTTAATAAATTAGTTATTTTCACTTAAGTGTATTACTCTCATTAAGGAACACTTAATCAAAAAGTCCATTTAAATTTTGAGAAAAAAAAATTTAAGATTTATTTAAAGAGTTAACCTTTTATTTAGATTGAGCCTATAGAAGTAAAAAAAATATTTTGGATTGTTTAAGTAAACCTATCACCACTTAATACTCAATCTATAAAAATCCTAATTTTATTCTAACCCTAATTTGTTGTAATACATCCTCTTCTTCCTTAGTATCCCTATCTCTGCAGCGAGTATTGCCTTCTATTTTCTCCTTCTATCCTTAGTCTTTTTTTAGGGCTATCAGTCTCCTTCCCATATGCAGTTGGAGTTGCATCATTGGAGATATGATGGCTTGAAGTTAAGGATGAAGAAGATGATATATTCAATGAGGGTTCGCTCTATACTTAGTATAAATACGCGAATTAGGATGTATTAGTTCACAAAAGTAATGTGAAACAGTACTCATAAACTGATTTGCAATTCCCCAACCAAACCAATGAATCTGATTTCTATGGTTTAACTTAATTTTCAGGTAGCCATGTTAGTTTCAAGAAAAGTTGCAATAACTTCTCGCCTTGGTGGAGGGGTATCAATTTTGATGATTGCTAGGGTATAGTATCTTGCCATTCTTTTTAATTTAGTTGGAGTTTTCTATGTGTGAGTTATAGGTGACTATTATGGTTTGGAGGGCTGATCCTGTCAATTAGGTTGTATGCAGATAAAAATAAGGTTCTTATTTGGTATAAAAATATGTAAATTTTAAATGTAAAAATCCAAACAAAAATAAGAGTTTAAAGTAAATCATGAGGGCAAAAAATGAATATTCATTATTTATAAAAATAAATCAATTATTTAAAATAATTTACCTAAATATTTCAACAAAAATGTTTCACGAAAATGTGAGCACATGTTATATATTTTTATTTTCTTGATCATTTATTATTATTACTTGTTTAAGACTTGGGTCGAATATAATTTTCATATTTTGGTCACCTTAATTAACCTTTAAATGAACTCATATTTTGTCTTCGTATTAAAACATTAGTTTAATTCTAAATCATTAATCATAATATGATATAATTATCATCACAATCAATAAAATATTAAACAGATTTATATGTGAAGTATAATAGGAAATATCTTGCAGCAATGTTATTTTTTATAGGAATAAAAACTAAAAAAATAAAAATCAATTATATAATTTAAAAAATTAATAAAATCATATGCAACGCATTTGCAAAGGCCGGCCAAACCTTGTTGGAGGTCGTAATTTATTGTGTGGATAAGAGCAAAATGTTTAGAAAGATTTACAACTATAGCTATCACATCATATAGTGATGGCAAAATTGAAAATGCTCACGGGCCATCTAGCCTAACCCGCAATTTTTGCGAGCATAAATATAAATTTAGTCAAATTTTCTATTTAAGCCTGCAAGCATTTCTAATAGACAATGGAGGTAACATATGAGCTTAATGTGGAAAAAAAAATTCAAATAAATTATGACATAATGTAATTTAATGCCTCAAAATATTGTGATGAAATGTGATTTGTTCATTTTCATATAAAATATCAAAGGTTTTATTTACATTTTTTCCGTGGAACTTCTTTATTTAATTTGTTTGGCTGCCTATTTTTAAACACATACAAGTTAGGCAAGGTTAATGGGTAAAATCGGTCACCAAGAAATTAAATCGCAAAATAGATTTAATTCTCAATGCGGTCACCTTATCCTAATTAAGAATTGATGATGAAAGATAATAAGATGATATGATTAAGTTGTAATGTTGAGAGGAAAAATGACATAGTGCCAAAGAAGGTCACCGTTGGGGAATGAACTTCAAGTGAGGAATGGAATATGAGACCATATTTATTGTCTCACTTTTTGCACTACTCTATATTATGATCGGTTGAAAAAAAATTATTTGAATTAAAATATAATTGTTAAATATTTTTTGGGCCAATCATACATCCTGACATATAGATTAGTAGAAAGCTGGTTGGTGCAGTTTAAGTACACGTGTCTAAATACAAATGGTTGAGACATGATTTGGACACTAATTGGGACAGGTGATCCCCATCCAAGGCGAACAGGGATCGTCTGCCCCTTACTTTTCCTGTCCCGGTGTCCCAGGCCAATCAACATTTACAAACAAATGAAATATAATATTTCAATTCAATCTTATTTTATAAAAATAATTTATTAAATACACGTGTCTAAATATAAGTGGTTGAGACAGGATTGGGGACACCAATTTGGGACAGGTGATCCCCATCCAGGGCGAACAGGGATCGTCTGCCCCTTACTTTTCCTGTCCCGGTGTTCCAGGCCAATCAACATTTACAAACAAATGAAAAATAATATTTCAATTCAATCTTATTTTATAAAAATAATTTATTAAATACACATGTCTAAATATAAGTGGTTGGGACAGGATTGGGGACACCAATTTGGGACAGGTGATCCCCATCCAGGGCGAACAGGGATCGTCTGTCCCTTACTTTTCCTGTCCCGGTGTCCCAGGCCAATTAGCATTTATAAACAAATGAAAAATAATATTTCAATTTAATCTTATTTTATAAAATTAATTTATTAAATACACGTGTCTAAATATAAGTGGTTGAGACATGATTGAGATATCAATTTGGGACAGGTGATCCCCATCCAGGGCGAACAGGGATCGTCTGTCCCTTACTTTTCCTGTCCCGGTATCCCAAGCCAATCAACATTTACAAACAAATGAAAAATAATATTTCAATTTAATCTTATTTTATAAAAATAATTTATTAAATACACGTGTCTAAATATAAGTGGTTGGGACATGATTGAGGTCACCAATTTGGGACAGGTGATCCCCATCCAGGGTGAACAGGGATCGTCTGTCCCTTACTTTTCCTGTCCCGGTGTCCCAGGCCAATCAGCATTTACAAACAAATGAAAAATAATATTTCAATTTAATCTTATTTTATAAAAATAATTTATTAAATACACGTGTCTAAATATAAATAGTTGGGACAGGATTGAGACACCAATTTGGGACAGGTGATCTCCATCCAGGGCGAACAGGGATCGTATGACCCTTATTTTTCCTCTCCCAGTGTCTCAGGCCAATCAGCATTTACAAATAAATGAAAAATAATATTTCAATTTAATCTTATTTTATAAAAATAATTTATTAAATACACTTGTCTAAATATAAGTGGTTGGGACAGGATTGAGGTCACCAATTTGGGACAGGTGATCCCCATCCATGGCGAACAGGGATAGTCTGTCCCTTACTTTTCATGTCCTGGTATCCCAGACCAATCTGCATTTACAAACAAATGAAAAATAATATTTCAATTTAATCTTATTTTATCAAAATAATTTATTAAATACACCTATCTAAATATAAGTGGTTGAGATAGGATTGACGACACCAATTTGGGACAGGAGATCCCTATCCTTTAAGGCACCTATCGTGTCCTAACCATCGGACTGTGATACTTAAATTAAATATCTGATATTTGAAGTGGGGTTGTAAACTGGATGAAGGGTTAACACTTAATGTCACTGGGAGGATAAATTTGCCCTATTTTTTAATCTTTCTCATCTCTTTGCATGATTTTGCATAAAGCCATTCCCACCCTTCCTAAAGTTGCATTTCTGACTATTCCATAATCAAATCTGGACAATTTTGTTTTAGGAGAATTATTTTATAACTCAAGTACAACACTAGATAGGACACTGAACCTGATGTGAGTGTTGTAGTAAACGATTGTATATGGTATGCAAAGCTACAGCATATGTAGATATGAGGGGTGTTCAAATAATATAAATCTTTGATTTAAAATCAATAAATAAAAATTACTTCCTAAGGAAAGATATTAAATTTGACTTCAACCGAACAGTACTAAGCGCGAACCAGGTATTTGACCGACCCGAGCAAGTTGATTGGTTTGAGCCGCTCATATGATCGGTCATGAGTTAAAATTTGTAGGAATCAATTCGATTCAGTCTTTTTTAAACATACAATTGGTGACTCGATTAATTGAACAAGTTTGACTTGTCAATTCAATTATTATTTTTTAAATACCAAATTTGGTTTTGTTTTAAATAAAAGGTCAAGCATATGTTATTTGATAATTTTTCAAATTATTTATTAGATTTTGTTGTATGGAGATATTCATTATTGGGTTTTGTAATTATAATATTATTAAATTTGGATTATAAAATTATTAAATAATATTAGTTAATATTATGATTTTTTTTTAGAATTTTTTAATATAAATCAAGTCCAACAATAATTCAATGATCTGGCCAGTGACCAAGTATCCTCACGGTTATGACAATGACAATCGAATAATAACCGTTAACCTCCACACTAATATATTTTATCTGATTTTGCGTGAAAGCAAAAATGTTTTTTTTGTTCTTTAACTTTGTAGGCAATTGTCTTCTTTTGATGCCTTGTACATGGGTAATACTGTACTGAGGCTGGTGATCCTGCATTGCTGCATTTGGTTTGTTCCTAGCAGGCGATCTTATTAGCCAAAACAGGTCCAAATGAAGCATCTATGCATCTCAAAACAGAGCAAAATACACAGCAAATAGACCCTCAATTAATCCAAGCAGAGGCAGAGCACATAACAGACCATCATGCATTATATATACAACAACTCTCTTAGCCAATGCAACTAACATCTCTCCCCCTTTATGCTTTCTTTCTTTATGCACGTGTTTGTGCACTTCCCTCTTTTAGTTAGTTAATTGCTAGGTAGTTATTGATAGCTTCTATAAATAGCTCTCTTTTATTGGTGAACTTTTTAACTTTTCTGATTCACTCTTCACAAATCAAGAATGTATCAACAATGTTAATTATTATGCTCCAATAATACTGCAATATTAAATTATCAATTGAGAAAATAAAAATATCGTCTAAATAAATTATTGATAAAAAATGCACCTATGGACGAAATGTGCTAAAAAAAGTCCATGTTATATTCTCCTACAAATATACTTACACACAATAAAATGACATATGTCACTTGTAAAAAATTATTAATAAATAAAGTACCACTTTTATTATATATCATTTTCTTTTAGGTATGAGAATTTAGTAGGAGAATATATATATCATTTTCTCATACAAAAACATGTAATGGCTTTTGTTATTAATTGTTCTTGTACATCTTGTACATCATGTACATCATGAATAGTTATGAATGTTATATAGGATAACAAGATGTTGTTCTATACTATATTGTTGTCTAAATACCGAATAAAATAATAGTGAATAATGGAAAGTGATAATGTGTTATTCAAAATTAATAAATTAGGTTTTAATTTAAACACAAAAAAACTAAATTGTTTTGAATGTAGGTAAAATAAATCTTTTAATATATTTTTCAAAATTTGAGGTGACCCAAGCTACTCCTTCATCGTTCAGCCGCTAGTTGCCACTAATATCCTTTTTATCACTCTGGTTTTTATGTTAGTGCCTTCTAAAGTTATTTACGATTTATTTATGCTTTACTTTAATATTGACATGAATGGGTAGTACCTTCTTTATTTTTTTCACCATGATGCCAATTTTGATGAATTCAAATATCCAATATTGCTCCAATTCTAGAAAAGATGGGTGTTCGGACTCTTCACTCTTGTTAAAACTATAGCTGTCATCAATGTTTTAAATATTAATTGTGGTTGTGGTTTGGGAAACTCCTACTACAAGCAACAAGCATTATTTCAAACTGTAATTGTATCAAGTGATACTGATTCACACGGCAACTGAATCACAAGGAATCTCCTCTATTGTATTGTTAATGTTAAGGCAGTTCTGAAGGGTACTAAGCAGTGTTTTAAATTGCGGTCGCGGTTGCGGTTACTGTGATTGTGGTCATTGCGGACGTTGCGATGCTATTGTGGCCGTTGCGGCGTGAAATTAATTAATGTATCCACAAAATACAAAAATAATGTATAATTACTATAACTATTATTATTATTCACTTTGTATAGGTTTTTTTGTTCATTATGAGACTTTGTTTAATGATAATTAACAATTTAAAATAAAGTTGTAATAAAATAACATAATTTTGCAATTAAAAGAAAACATTTTATCTTATTTTTACATAAGCAAAAGTGAATTACATTTACTTACAAGAGTACAACATATTGAAATTGTCATTATCATCAAATACCTAATTAGGAAGCAAAACCAAGATTCAATGATATAATGTCCTTACAAAATAAAGTAAGATAAAGCATCACAACTAATATTATAAATTTGTCACTTGAAGAACCTTAAGAAAATTATTAAATCCATTAGAACATTCACATTTTAATTGTTAATTGTTACCACATGCTAGAATGGCGTGGAGGAGCATAATCTTCATTGTCATACTGACTACCATCTTGTGTAGGTCCTTGTCCAAAGACATAATCAAAAAATTCATGACTTGATTGTTGATAATAAGGTTCTTAATAATTCATTAATGAAGACTGGTGAGATGAAACTTGTCCACTTTCATATTGAGGATGTATATAATAACCATGTGGATAATATACTGGATGCATTGGGTTGTACCCTTGACTACTCTGTGATGTTTCATCAATGCTAAAATCACTAAAACTTTGTGCAAGACTAGAAGAGGAAGCATCTTCAAGTGTAATATTTTGTTTCTTTTTTCCTCTCCTAGATTGCGACTCATCCACCCTCAACATTACCAGTGTCATTGCCACCATCCTCACTTGGTGGGCTTAAACCATCATCATGTTCATCAGAACCAACATCATCACTATCAACTTCCATATTTTCATTTTCATCATCGGTGTCAATTATAGGAAGCCACTCTGCATTTTGTGCTCCATCTAATGCTGGATTTTCTCTTTCTTCTATCCACTCAGACAATGGATCATCTTCCTGAAATATGTTGTCAAGATTAATAGGATTGAAACTTGCTTCAATTTCTTCTTGACTTCTTCTCATTTCAGTTCTCATCTTCAACTTCATATTGTAAAATGTATAGACAAGTCTATGTAACCTATTATATGTGAGTCTATTCCTTTTCTTTGTATGAATATAGCTAAATGTGCTCCAGTTTCTCTCACAATTCGTGGCTGAAGTTGTTTGGCTGAGAACTTTAATTGCAATGCTTTTAAGTTCAAGAGAGCATGAACCAAATATCATCCACTACTCATCTATTTACCTCAACAAGAAAAATAAACAAATTATTATACTCGTAAAAAGTGTTTTAAATGCACTAGTATAAAGAAATATGAGAAATATTATTTTACTTGGATTCATTTTAGACCAATCTGCTTAAGCTTGAGGTGTACCAAATGTCTCTGACTTATTTCTATAAAGAAGCAACTATATAACATAAAATATGTCAATATATAAATGTATAATATGAAATTATAATTTAAGAATTAAGAGATTAAAATATAAAATTTTAATGTGAACCTGATTAAAAGCTTTAATTTGTTTATCCATGTCTCTTTCAAGTTTCATGATGACACTACTAGTTCCATCAAATGTTTCCTTATACACATCAGTCCCGTGTTCAACTCCATATTGAAATTGCGGGTTAAGAAAATAACCTATAAATTTATTAAAGTATAAATGTTAAAATGAAGATATAAAATTAATAATCATATGATAAAATTAAATATAAATTCTACTAACATACCTGCAGAGTGAAGATCGGAGTGCATGAATTTCCATCTTTGTCTATTATGTCATTGTATTGAGAATGATAGCGATAATTTTTTTTTGAATTGATTGTTTAGCTCGATCAATCGCTTCATAAAGAAAACACATTGTGGGCTTTGTATCACCATCCATCAACCTTAATACTTTAACTATAGGCTCGAAAACTTTTAATATATCACTAGCCCTACTCCAGAATTCATGATCCAAAACAATCTTCCTTGCTTCAAGTGCTGGCTCATTCTTTTGTTTGTAAAATTTAGATTTTATGAATTCTT
>NC_032023.1:5688649-5689011 GCF_001865875.1 Lupinus angustifolius | reverse complement strand
GTCCATATATGGTTATAGATGAAGGTTGTCACCATCTTTGCTTCCTCCAATTATTTTTGCACATTTTTCTTTTTTCCAATATCCTCCAAGCAAATATCCAAACAATGAGCTGAGCGTGCAGACCAATATAAATGTGGTCTTTTTTCCATTAACTTTTGGCCAGCGGCTTTAAGCGCTTTTTCATTATCCGTAACAATTTGAACGACATACTCTTCACCAACTTCATCCACAATTTTATTCAACAATTGGAAATAATAATCTGTATTTCTGCTACCAACATCGGAGGCATCAATAGAGTTTGTAAAAACTGTTCCTTTGCTAGAGTAAACTAGAAAGTTCATAATGTGCTTGTGGTTTATACT
>NC_032023.1:5688235-5688549 GCF_001865875.1 Lupinus angustifolius | reverse complement strand
ATTAAATTATGAAACCAGGGAGACCTGGTTACATTCATGGCCACACGTTCATAGATTATAAACTTTCCCACAACTTCTCTAAGCTTCTTCCTTGCCGCATCCATAAAACGACTAGTTATCTTAGGTTGTTTCGCGCTTCTGCTCCTCACCATATCAATATATGTAGACCTTAAATTAAAATCAATATCTTGCAGTCTTGAAGCATCACTACCACTTGCATGAGAGCTTCCACCTTGCTCATATATATTCCCAGACCCCCTCGTTTGTTGCCTAAAATATTGTCTTTGTTCCCATTCATATTGTGAATTAAGGCA
>NC_032023.1:5686166-5688135 GCF_001865875.1 Lupinus angustifolius | reverse complement strand
TCCCGTCCAAGAGTAGTTTCATCATGCTTTCTCTAACCACACTAGTGACTCTAGGACAACCTGCAACTTGTCCTTTATAATGGGCTATATGTTGCTTCAATCTAGTGATACCCCCCTTGATCACTTTTCCACAAAGAATACATTTAATATTATTTCGATGTTCAGGTACTTGTGTTCCAAAATGCCATCCAATATCTTCACTTGGAGCGTCCTCTAACTTTTTAGCTGGAAATTCTTCTCTTTGAGGCATTAGGAAAATTTTATACCGTCTGAATGCAAAAAAAACTATATAAGTTTAGAACAATTATCAATAAAAATAATATACTCAATTATCAATAAATTGATTTTCTAAAGAAATATAATACATAAAGCCCATTAGCACATTTAAAAAACTATCTATATAAACATTTCTAAATATTTATAAATATAACTACATTTATAATATAACGTTTTTAAATTTTTCTACAAAAAAGTGTTTAAAATCTCATTAGAAAATTTAGAAAACTACCAATGACATGCAATTAAAAAGTGTAATATGTAGAAATTTAGTAATGTTGCATTGTTGCTGTTGGCAAATGACAATTAAAATGCAATTAAAAAATGACATGCAATTTGTAACGCCCCGGAAAATACTTCTAAAAAACATTGCGGAAAAATGGGTAATTTTTTTTTTTTGAAATTGGTTGGTGATATAAAATTGTTTCCTTTTAAAAACCTTTCCTATTTCGGGACATCACTTTAAGTAACTCGAATGCGAAAAATCAACTTATCGTTATCGAATGATAACTTAACCTGATTCACAATTTCCTGAATAATACGATGTATATAATCGGTTAAGTCATAGTTAGTTCATACAGACTAGGTCAACAAAGGCGGAAACTACATCGCCACTAACATGTACAAAATCAAAGAAACATAGCCCCCACCAAAAACAAAAGGGGACATCGACTGGTCCACAAGCTGACTCAAAAGATTCCAGGAATGTTGGACCCCTCACTCGGGTCCTCCTCCTCTTCCGAGTCAGACACGAGGTCGATCACCTCCACCAAGCTCTCTACATTGACGAGCTCAACGACCTCGTCCTCCTCTTCCTCTTCCTCCACTTCATTATTCCATAACCCAACGGCCATAATTCGGAGGGGATGACATTCTCAACACTGGAACCTTCCTGCAAGGACCTTTTCCAAGACCACTGCATCTCTTGGCTCTACTGGATGACGGAGCACCCAAACAATCTGACCCATAACCGTGGGAGGGAACAGTGCCATCACTCCTGACTGGCGGGTATCGAAGTCCAACCTATGGAGACATCGGCCTCTTTGGCGGCAAGGTGAAGGAAGACGCAGGTGTTGGGTTGAGGGATCATCATCGATGACCCGTTGCACACCATGTGCAACGACAGACCGCAGGGGCCTGTGTATGTATATTTGTGCACGTCACTAGCACATTGTCCCATCGGGGACATCGTGAAGTGATAACCTCGAATCTGAGTGTTGCTGTTGGTCATCTGCATAGCGAATGTATACAAAACAAGAACAATACAACAGAGAGAGTAAGACATCTAATGAACATAAATTCATTGACGGCGTGGACTTACTCAAAATATCACACTCAGACTTAAAATATATTTTAACATATAGTTCATCATTTATCGTTGACATCATGAAGAAATACATAACTTACCATTTATTTCAACATTACCAATATATCAAGTAATATAGTCAACATTCTACTCATAACCATATCGCATGCATAAACGTAGGAATACACAATGCTTGTAACTCACATGTGGGAATTCACTTCCACAATGATAATGTATGCATGATATGTCATGATTATCCACCTTACACCAATATCCATCCAACATCCTAATCGGAAATAATCGAGACTACAGGTCCCATACCAAGCCTCTTTGTACGCACCCAAAATAACATATCCTCACAAGGAATTAAAAATAGATCGATCGGTT
>NC_032023.1:5685642-5686066 GCF_001865875.1 Lupinus angustifolius | reverse complement strand
AATGCTTTCACACTTTTATGGAGTCATGTTTCTCCTCTAAGCCATGATCTCATTCCACAACTTTTATATCACCATACACCCTACCCGGGTTCATTGCATTGTTCACAACATCATCTTATTTCAATCTTTCCACACTGTCACTCGCCAAAGCAGGGACTAGTCGCCCAAGCGACAATACATCTTTAAATCTCAAATAAACTGAAGTCTTCCTCACCCAGGCGAAGGTACTATTGCCCAAGCGAGGCCTCTCCTCGCTCAAGCGAGACATATCTCGCCCAAGCGAGAGAGTTCCAGGGGCTCATTAAAATCCTGGGCGTTCTCGCCCAAGCGAGGCCCTTCCTCGCCCAGGCGAGGCTTGCTCGCCCAAGCGAGATTCTACCGCCCAGGCGAGGGAATTCCAGAACCAAAACTTCCCCTCGCCCAG
>NC_032023.1:5682278-5685542 GCF_001865875.1 Lupinus angustifolius | reverse complement strand
CAAATGCCGGAAATCTTCGTAACTACCATAATAAAACTCGTTAGTTTTCCGATATTTCAAAACTCATTACTATTAAAATACTTAAAACTCTTTCATCCATCCATTTTCCAACTTGTCCAAAGCCATGGTTAAAGGCTTAAACAAGTAAAAACTCATATATTAAAACAATGTAATAATTTCTTGAAAACAACTTGTTCATAGTTTCAAAACACATTTTTCATGAGTTCAAGAACACTCATTTTCGGTTTTGCTTCCAAAATGAGTTAGAAAGTGTTTTAGAAAATTTCAACGGTTGCATATGTTCTTAACATACTCATGAACAACATACTTCAACATCCATTGGTTGAATGTGAAGAGATGTGAAGAGAGTGAAGATTGAAAGAAGAAGAAAAGATGATGAGAGTAACTTACTCTCAAATCTTCAAATTGCCAAATTTTTGCAAAGTGCTAGTACATGAGGATACATGGGTATTTATAGAGTGGTGGGGTGGGAGAAATCGGATTTCTAAACCTATTTCCCAAGGCAATTTAGAAAATCCAAGAGGGTGAGTGAATCATGGGTTAAGTGAGTGATTTAGGGGATTTGGTGGTAGTAAATCAAGGAGTGAAATCTATAAGATTTAGTAGGTAGATTTTGTGAAGTNCATGCGACGCGATGACTTCGGCGAAATGCATGCAATTAAAACCATGCTCGAGTATTGTCGGCCAATATTCGAGTAGCCAAAAATGATCGCCCGATTTTACTTTACGGTTGGAACTTCGAATTTCGGTATTCCGAGTGAAAATATTTTAGAAAATCGTTATGGACCAACTCAGGGTCTATCTTGGAATTCGATTCCGAGTTACGGAACCCAAAAACCACTTTTTGAGCCGTACCGGGTGAGATTCGGCCCCGACAGCAGTCCGAAATCGACTGTCTCCAAAAATCATGAACATTTACCACCAAATTGGAAATATAATTACAATACTAAAACTCAACTAGAGTTTCGTCTAATTATTTACCAAAAGTTCCCAGAAATTCATTTTCGAAAATATAATTAATAAAAATATTAATGAAATCTTATAATTGAAAATCGTAAAATTCGCGGTGTTACAATCCTCCCACCCTTAAAAGATTTTCGTCCTCGAAAATAGAGCATACCTCTCACTGAAGCAGATGTAGATAGGATTCTCTCATCGCATCCTCGACCTCCCAAGTCGCATCTTCGCCATTCCCTTGACTCCATACGACCTTAACCAATGCGATTTCTTTCCCTCGAAGAGTCTTGATACTCCGATCACCGATCCTTATCGGTAATGTTTCACACGTAAGATTATCCTTTAACTGAATTGAATCAGGTTCGATTATGTGCGACGGGTCACTAATGTATTTTCTAAGTTGAGACACATGAAAAACGTTGTGTAGATTGGACAATAAAGGTGGTAAGGCTATTTGGTAAGCTACTGGTCCAACTTTCCTAAGGATTTGGTAAGGTCCAATGAATTTTGGGGTAAGCTTACGGGCTTTTAATAACCTGCCAATACCAGTTGTCGGAACCACTCTCATGAATACATGATCACCTTCTTCAAAACTGAGAGGGTTCCTCCTGCCAATACCAGTTGTCGGAACCACTCTTATGAATACATGATCGCCTTCTTCAAAACTCAGAGGGTTCCTCTTCTTGTCATATTAGCTCTTCTGTCTGCTCTGAGCTGTCTTCATGTTCTCCCTTATCATTTGAATCTTGTCCGTCGTTTGCTGAACCACATCGGGTCCTAAAATCAAATTCTCCCCTGTTTCAAACCAGCATAACGATGTTCTGCATTTCCTGCCGTACAAAGCTTCCTACGACGCCATACCGATACTTGAATGAAAGCTTTTATTGTAGGTGAACTCGATCAAATGCATATGATCAATCCAACTTCCTGGGTTCTCCAACACACATGCTCTAAGAAGATCCTCCAATGATTGGATCGTCCTTTCTGATTGATCATCAGTCTGCGGGTGATAAGCTAAACTCATGCTTAACTTAGTCCCCAAAGCTGATTGCAAACCTTTCCAGAACTTGGAAGTGAAACGCGGATCTCTATCCGAGATGATATTGGTGGGAATACCATGCAACCAGACAATCTCTTTAATGTACAACTCCGCCAATCTCTCCAAAGAGTACTTCATGTTGATAGGCAGAAAGTGAGCTGTCTTGGTCAAACGGTCCACAATTACCCAAACAACATCGTAACCCTTCTGAGTCTTTGGAAATCCACTCACGAAGTCCATCAAAATTTTGTCCCATTTCCAAACCGGAATATTCAATGGTTGTAATTCTCCACCAGGTCGCTGGTGTTCAATCTTCACTTTCTGGCATGTCAAGCAACGAAAAACATAATTGGCTACCTCTTTCTTCATCCCTGACCACCAGAACATTTTCATCAAATCTTGATACATCTTGGTGGTTCCCGGGTGAATACTCAACTTGCTCCGGTGTGCTTCGTCCAAGATCGCCATCTTCAAATTAGGGTCTCTTGGCACGCAAATTCTGTTTTTGCACTTGAGTACCCCATCAGTCCCAATCTGAAATTTTGGGGCTTTTCCTTCAATTAGCAGAATTTTCTTCTCTTGCAGTTCTGGGTCTAAATCTTGTAAACCTTTCAATTGCTCCATGAACTCATTCGTTACGGTGAGCACGCCACAAATCAAACTCTTAGGTCCAACTTGAACTACTAGATTCAAATCTCTGAATTCTTCTATCTGCTTCATCTCGCTAATCATCATCATCGAGATATTCAAAGACTTCCTGCTTAATGCGTCAGCTACCACATTTGCTTTTACAGGGTGGTACTAAAGATCGAAATCATAATCTTTGAGGAATTCTATCCATCTCCTTTGCCTCATATTCAGTTCCTTCTGATCAAATAAGTACTTTAAGCTCTTATGATCGATGAAAACCTCAAACCTTACACCGTACATATGGTGTCTCCAAATCTTGAGAGTAAATACGATCGCAGCTAGTTCCAGATCGTGTGTTGGGTAGTTTTGCTCATGAGTCTTCAACTGTCTTGACACGTAAGCCACCACCTTCCCTTGTTGCATCAACAAACAACCTAACCCTTGTTTCGACGCGTCATAATACACATTGTAGTTTATGCTAGGATTTGGCAATATCAAAACAGGTGTTGTGGTCATCCTCTTCTTCAATTCCTGTCTAGACAAATGCTTTATCTTTCCTTGTCAGCATAGTCAGTGGCAACGCAATTTGGAGAATCCTTCAATGAACTTCCGATAAT
>NC_032023.1:5634262-5682178 GCF_001865875.1 Lupinus angustifolius | reverse complement strand
GCATTGGTTACATCAAATGGCATTACGAGGTATTCATAATGACCATAACGCGTCCGAAAAGCAGTTTTCGGAATATCCTCTGACTTCACGCGTATTTGGTGATATCCAGATCTCAAATCAATCTTAGAAAACACTGTAGCTCCTCTCAGTTGATCCATCAAATCATCAATCCTCGGCAATGGATACCTGTTCTTGATGGTGACCTTATTCAGCTGCCGGTAATCGGTGCACAACCACATGCTACCATCCTTTTTCCTGACAAACAATACTGGTGCGCCCCACGGCGAAATGCTAGGTCTGACAAATTGCTTCTGCAACATATCTTCCAACTGCTTCTTCAACTCCGTTAGCTCCAACGGGGCCATCCTATAAGGAGCGATAGAGATCGGTCCAGTTCCAGGAACTAGATCGATAGCAAACTCTATCTCCCTTACTTGAGGTAATCTAGGAATGTCTTCCGGATATACCTCGGGGAAGTCTCTGACTACAGGTAGGCTCTGAATCTCTGCTCTACCTTCCCTCTCCAACGAAGCCAACATCATAAACACCTGAGCTCCGTTCTTCAACCACTTCTCCATCTCATTGACAGATGTACTTTTAGCCTCATAGTTGGGTTTACTGGTTTTTATAGGTTCGCTAAACACTACGGCCTTACTAAAACAGTTCAAAAGAACATGATTTTTAGATAACTAATCCATCCCTAAAATGATATCTAACTGGGAAAAGGGTAGACATATCAGGTCCACTAAAAATACTCGGTTTTCTAAAGTTATCGGACATTGGGAACACACGGTTGACACAATAACCGGTTCAGTAGTGGGTGTGGATACAAGTAAATCATAAGGTAAAGACACAACAGGTAAAGCTAAACGGTAGACAACATCAATAACAATAAAGGAATGGGTCACACCCGAATCAAACAGTACAGATAAAGGGATCTCAGTAACGTTGCAGGTACCTTGAATGAGATCCTCGTTAGCCCTGAGCCCTGGGTCGTGCCGCCTGCACTGAGTTCACTGCTTCCCTTTTTAGCTTTGGGCATGAAGACTTGTAGTGCCCTACCTCATTGCAATGAAAACAAGTGACACAGGTGTTACCAACGTGCCTTCCTTTGCACTTGGGACACACCGGTGTCGCAGTCTGGTTGTAGCTCCCAACAGACGAACTCATCCGGCCGTTGTTGTTGTTTCCTGGTCTAAAGCCTCTATGGTTATAAGGATGAAATCTCCTCTGATGACTTCCTGAAGGAGACGCAGCAGACCTTTGTTTGCGGTTGAAGGGCCTTCCCCTTCCAAACCCCTGTCCACCACTCCTCTGTGGACTGACCAATGTTGGAGGTGATACAACACTTTTCAGTGTCGCATTCCTCGCTCTGATGCTCTCCTCGTACAGCCTGTACTTGTTGACCAGAGTTGCAAAGTCTAGTATCTGCTGGTGAACGAACATCACTTTCAGGTCGGGCTTAAGTCCATCCTCGAACTTCGCACACTTCAACCTCTCGTTTCCAATCTCATTGTAATGTGGGGCATACCTAGCCAATTTCTCGAACTTAGCGGCATACTCTCCCACAGACAAACTCCCATGTTAAAGCCTCAGGAATTCCATTTCCTTCCTCATCTTCATATCGGAATGGAAATACTTCTGCAGAAACTTGTCCTTGAATGTGGTCCAGCTGACCTCCTGGTAAACTCCCACCTCTTATCTGCTTCCTTACTTAGCATGTAAGTAGCACAGGTAACCTTCTGTTCATCGGTACACATGAGTTCCCGGAATATTTTCTCTAGTTCTTGGATCCACTCGTTCATAGCCTCAGGTGCGAATCCTCCTTCAAATCTTGGGGGTTGACGACGACACAACTCGTCCAGCCCCTTATACTGAGTCGACCCTAGAGACGACTGAGCCTGATGTTGTTGCTGATTCAGCTGGTGTAAATTAGCATTTACACCTTGGATTGCCGCGGTCATCGCCGCCATAAAGTCCAGGTTTGCGGTTCTTCTTCCAGCCATCTTATTAACCACACATTTAAACTAGGTGAGATACTCTTCTCACCAAAAACTTCTATCGTCGAACACTAATGACGATCAAGCAATCATACTCAAACAAACAATTATCACACAAAGTCACACAAGAAAGCATGTAAGGCCATGCCCAGGCCGAATAGGAAAGAGCCGCTCTGATACCATGTTGTAACGCCCCGAAAAATACATCTAAAAAACATTGCGGAAAAATGGGTAATTTTTTTTTTTTGAAATTGGTTGGTGATATAAATTTGTTTCCTTTTAAAAACCTTTCCTTTTTCGGGACATCACTTTAAGTAACTCGAATGCGGAAAATCAACTTATCGTTATCAAATGATAACTTAACCTGGTTCACAATTTCCTGAATAATACAATGTATATAATCGGTTAAGTCATAGTTAGTTGATACAGACTAGGTCAGCAAAGGCGGAAACTACATCGCCACTAACATATACAAAATCAAAGAAACACAGCCGCCACAAAAAACAAAAGGGGACATGGACTAGTCCACAAGCTGACTCAAAAGGTTCCAGGAATGTTGGACCCCTCACTCGGGTCCTCCTCCTCTTCTGAGTCAGACACGAGGGCGATCAACTCCACCGAGCTCTCTACATTGACGAGCTCAATGACCTCGTCCTCTTCTTTCTCTTCCTCTTCCTCCACTTCATTATGCCATAACCCAACAACATAATTCGGAGGGGATGACATTCTCAACACCGGAGCCTTCCTGTAGGGACCTTCTCCAAGACTACTACTTCTCTTGGCTGTACTGGATGACGGAGCACCCAAAAAATCTGGCCACGTCCCATAACCGTGGGAGGGAACAGCGCCATCACTCCTGACTAGCGGGTATCGAAGTCCAACCTCTGGAGACATCGGCCTCTTTGGCGACAAGGTGAAGGAAGTGTCAACGTAGGTGTCGGGTTGAGGGATCATCATCGATGACCCGTTGCACACCATGTGCAACGACAGACCGCAGGGGCATGTGTATGATTATCTGTGCCCGTCAATAGTCCATTGTCCCATTGGGGACATCGTGAAGTGATAACCTCAAATGTGAGTGTTGTTGTTGGTCATCTGCATAGCGAATGTATACAAAACAAGAACAATACAGCAGAGAGAGCAAGACATCTAATGAACATAAATTCATTGACGGTGTGGACTTACTTAGAATATCACACTTAGACAAAAAATATATTTTAACATATAGTTCATCATTTATCATTAAAATCATGAAAAAATACATAACTTACCATTTATTCCAAAGGGGTTGTCAAAGATTGTCTAGTTTGCCCTATGAGAACTATCTGATCCAACATGGTACCTCCCCAAGAATACAAGGGACTCGTCTCACCCATACTCTCGCTCAAGACATTGTTGGCGAATCACCATCCAATCAGTTTCGTCCCTAATTACATCATGGTGCTCTAAGTCGTCCCGTCTATTTCCTCTCCACTACTTCATGGTCACAATGCAATGCATTCCTAGTCAAAGTCAAATGCAAATGTAGAAATCAAACACATGATGGCCCATCCTTAAGCCATCTCCCGACAAGGAATGCTTCTCGTGGGACCCGATAGTATATCATGTATCCTTACTAGGGTACCCCCTAGTTCACGACCTCAAGTCGGATACTTCCCCAACAAGGCATACAGATAAACAATGCTTTCACACTTTTGTGGAGTCATGCTTCTCATCTAAGCCATGATCTCATTCCACAACTTTTATATCACAACACACCCTACCCGGGTTCATCGCATTATTCACAACATCATCTTATTTCAATCTTTTCACACTGTCCCTCGCCAAAGCGGGGACTAGTCGCCCAAGCGACAATTCATCTTTAAATCTCAAATAAACTGAAGTCTTCCTCGCCCAGGCGAAGGTACTATCGCCCAAGCGAGGCCTCTCCTCGCTCNTTCACAACATCATCTTATTTCAATCTTTCCACACTGTCCCTCGCCAAAGCAGGAACTAGTTGCCCAAGTGACAATTCATCTTTAAATCTCAAATAAACTGAAGTCTTCCTCGCCCAGGCGAAGGTACTATCGCCCAAGCGAGGCCTCTCCTCGCTCAAGTGAGACATATCTCGCCCAAGCGAGAGAGTTCCAAGGGCTCATTAAAATCCTAGGCGTTCTCACCCAAGCGAGGCCCTTCCTCGCCTAGGCGAGGCTTACTCGCCCAAGCGAGATTCTACCGCCCAGGCGAGGGAATTCCAGAACCAAAACTTCCCCTCGCCCAAGCGAGACTGTCCTCGCCCAGGTGAGAGTTTCTCGCCCAAGCGACAGGGACTTGGACAGAATACCAATTTTGCCCTTTTCGACAATTAAACATATTTAAACATGGTTTTTCAAACACCTGCACACAGACAAGTTCTCAACAACATTCATATACAATATTCAACACATTTCATCAACAATCATATATATTCAAAAGCATTCAAACATAAAAATCTTGGATTTCTTAAAACCCAAGTTAACCCCAAAACCTTTGAGATGGTTTAGGAGATCCAGGTGTCATATTCGGACACCACTATGCCACAATGTGTTCTCTCTCACCTTAATGAAGCATGCTTTAAGAAATCACTACAGTTCGGTTGGGTTGCAAGGTACAATGCCGGAAATCTTCGTAACTACCATAATAAAACTCGTTAGTTTGCCGATATTTCAAAACTTACTACTAGTAAAATACTTAAAACTCTTTCATCCATCCATTTTCCAACTTGTCCAAAGCCATGGTTAAAGTCTTAAACAAGTAAAAATTCATATATTAAAACAATGTAATAACTTCTTGAAAACAACTTGTTCATAGTTTCAAAACACATTTTTCATGAGTTCAAGAACACTCATTTTCTGTTTTGTTTCCAAAATGAGTTAGAAAGTGTTTTAGAAAATTTAAACGGTTGAATATGTTCTTAACATACTCATGAAAAACATATTTCAACATCATCAACATCCATTGGTTGAATGTGAAGAGATTGAAGATTGAAAGAAGAAGAAAATGAAGAAGAAAAGATGATGAGAGTAACTTACTCTCAAATCTTCAAATTGCCAAATTTTTGCAAAGTGAACGTGCATGAGGATACATTGGTATTTATAGAGTGGTGGGGTGGGAGAAATCGGATTTATAAAACTATTTCCCAAGGCAATCTAGCAAATCCAAGAGGGTGAGTGAATCATGGGTTAAGTGAGTGATTTAGGAGATTTGGTGGTAGTGAAATCTATAGGAATTAGTAGGTAGATTTTGTGAAGTGACTCATGCGACGCGACGACTTCGGCGAAACGCGAAACGCACGCAATTAAAACCATGCTCGAGTATTGTCGGCCAATATTCGAGTAGCCAAAAATGATCGCCCAATTTTACTTTACGGTTGGAACTTCGAATTTCGGTATTTCGAATGAAAATATTTTTGAAAATAGTTATGGACCAACTCAATATCTATATTGACTCGAAATGTGACTATGAAGCCAATGGCGTGATCAGAATTCGATTCCGAGTTACGGAACTCAAAAACCACTTTTTTAGCCGTACCGGGTGAGATTTGACCCCGACAGTGGTCCGAAACCGACTATCTCCAAAAATCATGAACATTATGAAAATCTATCACCAAATTGGAAATAGAATTACAAGACTAAAACTCAACTAGAGTTTTGTCTAATTCTTTACCGAATGTTCCCAGAACTTCATTTTCAAAAATATAATTAATAAAAATATTAATTAAATCTTATAATTCAAAATCGTAAAATTCGCGGTGTTACACAATTAAAATGTTGGCTGGAAATTAAAATAGTAAAGGACTAAAGGCCCAACAATAAAAGCCCATATTCCTATAATAATAAAACTAATCTAAAAATTAAATCCTATAATATTTAAATCCCTAATTCCCTAATCCGTAATTCTCTTCTCTGTGCAGTGTGCACTTCTCTACTTCTCTTCCCCTCAACCATACGCCCAAACCAAACCAAAAATGGGAAGAAATTTCTTCTCCTCTCCTTTATTCAATAACTCAACATCTCACTCTCACTGTCTCATTCAAAACGCAAAGAAACCTCATAGATCCACATTTTCACCGTCACAACTCACATGCAAAAATGGGAAGAAGAAGAAATCTCACCTTAAAAATGCTTTCATCTGAAAAACGATGATGTTGGTGGTTTTCTGGAATATTTTTGAGAGATGAGATGAAAATAGCAAGAGAGAAGAAGACCTAGCAAATGGGAAAGTAATGTCACAGACTCACAGCCTCATGGGTTCATTGCATAAGTAAGCATGTGAGTGAATTTGTCTTGGAATCTTGTCTTTTCATTACTTTAATTTCTACTCTACTCTGGATCTACATCTACTTTTACTTTTTCTGAAAAAATTGTCTTTGGAATCTTATCTAACATTAAAGTTGGATTTGGATGATTGAATTTAGAAATTGAAAGAAAAAAACAGAACAGGAGATGAAAAAGCAACATAGCGGTTATGATGCGGTTTTTTATATGAATTTCATTCACACCGCAATTGCGGTGTGTTGCCGATGCGGTACCAGCCGCATCCTCATTGTTGCGGCCGCAATACACAATGCGGATCGCATTTTCAATCACTGGTACTAAGGTAAACAATGTATATGATTGTAACTCCCTATCAGTGTTTTAAGTTGCGGTTGCGGTCGCGATAGCGGTTACGGTTGCGATTACTGCGATTGAGGTCATTGTGACCGTTGCAATACGGATTGCGGCCATTGCGGTGTGAATTATTTTGTGAGAAAAAACATATTTTTGACATCGACGCGGTCTGATGCGGCCTGATGCGGTCCAAATGCGGTCTGACGCGGTTGCATCGCGGCCTATTGCGGTCGCATCACTATGAATTGGGATCACACCGCAATTGCGGTATGATGCGGTTGCAGCGGTCACCGCAACTGCAATATTGCGCCCGCATCGCGTGATGCGATCTGCAATTTGATACACTGCTCCCTATACAACAATTTCACTTTTGAGTATATTTCATTTTTTGGCGGTGCATTGTTTTAAATTTTATTCTGTAACCCTAATTGTTGTTGTAATATTGAGATGTAGGGCGTCTCTACAACTACATCACAACAAAAATTACTGCCATATTTACCTACAATTTTTTTTTTACAAATACGGTAAAGTGGTAAACTAAGTTACGGCAACCTTAAACCATAATTTAAAATAAGGTACCTGGTTTCAAAAGGTGTCACTTCTATGGATATGTGAGCATTGGCATTTTGTGAGGAAAATGCTATTCCTAGTTAGTAAATTGAATTTGGTCTTTTTATGGATGAATTTTGGTTTCAGTGCTAAAGGTAGAAAAATTATAATAACTCACTTTTTTTTAACACTGTGTTACCAGCATTGCTTCTGCGGTGGGTCCAAAATGGATCATGTTGCGCATTTGAATTGCTTGGTGCATAGTGGTAGTTTTCCTAAGGTTAATAGTTTTGCTTTTGTATTGAAGTTCTGGAGTATCTAACATTTTTTTATAAACTGATCAGAGTTATTAAAGTAACCGAAAAAGTAAACTTTTTATTACATTATTTGACAATTATATTGCCCCCATTACTTCTACAATTGTGGTTACTAATCTATTGGATCTTGGAAATGCAGAGGAAGGAAGAAGAAAGTAAAGTTGGAGAAAAATACTTCATAAATTGATTATGAAAAGGAACCAAGAACATTTATACTAAAGCAAACAAAAGTAACTAACCTAGCAACTACAAACTAATTCAATAATAAATAGTTTCTATTTTAGGCACAAATACCATTAACAAACCCTTTTAGCAAATACACATACAAAATATGATGCAACATATATTCAATAATAATGGGGCTTGTAACAATTAAATATGTCATTTATGCCTTATTTGATAGACCTATTTTGAAGGAAAAAAGAAGGAAGGGGAGGGCATCCCTTTGTTTGAGAGTTTATTAGAGAATGTGGAGAGTTTCAGATAAATTTTAAAACCCCCTAAAACCCTCATTATACCATTTTTTTGCAGTTCTCCCATATTGGAGTTTTTGGGATGAAAACAATGTCAAATACCTAATTATCCTTACTAACATTTTCTAATTATATTGATGTTATTTTGTTGTATATTATATAATACATAATATACTATTGATTTTTAAAGAGAGAGTAAAATAATATTTTTGTATTACATTAATCCTTCATCTAATTCCTATCTAAATTTCACACTCCCAAACAAGAGAGAGGTTTAATTGGATTTGCCTTGACTTCTCATTCCCTTTCTCCCCCCTCCTTACCCTCTCTTTAAAGCCTTAAGATATATTACTAGATGACGACAAAGTTGCTCTATTTAAGACATTTTTGGCACTGCCTAAATATGTGCAAACAATTTATCAATCATGTCGTTCTATGATAAAACACTCAATTTTATGTTTCAAATTTTTAATGCGTTATAAGAACCAATCTCAAGTGCACCTACAATTTGGCTACCAATGCCAACTCTAGAAATATCCACATTATGACTATCAATGTTGATTCTTGAATTTCATAATTTTCCTAAAATCTAGCTACTAGTATCACTTCTCGAAATTCTTAAAATTTGGTTACCTGAGCCAATTCTAGTACCACGGAATGAAAGAGGGAGAATTATCATTGGCAATTTGGGTAAAGCTCATGGGGCTCGCTCGCACTTATTAAACGGACAAGGCATGACAAATGTGTTCATCCACCCCAAAACATCTGCCTAACATGCCGTATTTTCCCGCAGATATTTCCAACGGACAAAATAGGCGGACCACAAGCATTATTAGATAAATTATTGATCATCAAATATGTAAAAGTATATGTATTTTATTAAATGTGAAAAAGTTTGTTTCATTTGCTATATATACATTTGTTTATCAAATGTAAGAAAGTATTATCATTTTCTTATTATGTATATACATTTTATATTTTGTATATTATATATGATATGTACTATTCCTTTTATATTTTGTATGTAAATTATTTAGTACGCATATTTGTATTATATATTACATTTATATTTTGTATGTATTGTTCCATTTATATGATTATTTAATATGATAAATATATTTGTGTGTAAAATATATATTGTTTATTTTGTATAAAGTGTATAAATTTGTATATATATTTTAATTTGTTTAGGGCGGCATGCAAGCCCATGCCCATGTTTAGGGTGGACAAAACATAATATTTTATGCCCTATTTAAAAACGGGCATGCCAATACGTAGATGGGCATTGCAAGGGCATGAGCAAGGCGGACATGGTGACCCTAATTGCCAATACTAGGGAGAATGGAGCGGGAAATGCTTCAGTAGAGAGGGAAAAATGAAAGGTGATGAAATGCTCTCATCTAATGTGAATTTTTGAATGGGGGAGGCCTTCATTTATAGGCGGAGACTCCAACGGCTATGTCGATCCCATGGTCTATAAAAAAGATATCGTCCTAAAAGGCCAGAAGATCTAACAGTTAGGACGATGCCAACAGTTACATGACCGAATCTTCCTCCACTCATTCCTAAAAGCTGGAATTGTGTATTGACTTGGTTAACACGTCCCAAAAATTAAAAATTCATTAGGCCCAAGTCTGAATCGATCTGAGTCGGATGGCGGCGAAGATGATGGTGTGCGCACATGTGTAGAGGTTTTGATTATGTGTATCCTCACCCACCACAAAACTCATGATACCCATTGTAGCATATCTTTTAGAATATTCTAAAGGCTTATAAACACTTCACAAGTGTCTCCTTTATCCCATGTAAAATTGGAATTTTTTCATTTTACACCCAAAACTTCTCATTAATCATGCATTTATTACAGCATACTAAAAATGAAAAAAAAATGTTTTATCCTCTTGAGATAAATTGTGGCATAGTAATGTATTTTACCATCAACCTTCCTTCATTTAATGTGAACAGATACACAACATTGTAATCAAATTCAACTTTATTATTAGAGTAATTACAATGATTGTTCTTAAGATTATTTTAATGGAATAAAAATATTCTTACTTTGTTCTCTACTGTGTCATTTTTATTTTCTGATTTTTGTTCTTAAATAAGAACAATTTTTTGTTGTTCTTAGCAAAGGGAAAGTGAGGAGAGAGGTAGATGTTGTAGGGAAAGAGTAGATGTTGTGGGACCCAAATAAGAATAAGAATAATGTTTATCATCGTGGGAACAAAATATATGTTGTTCTTATTTTATATGGAGTTGTAATAAATTATAAAATAATGTGTGAGACCCAAATAAAAATGAAATTGTTGTTTTCAATTGACTAAACCTTTTTCCCTCTCCTAATTTAGTGAAGGAAAGGGTCAGAAGATGAAAAAAACAAAGGAGATAAAAAAAGAAATGTAATTTGTCTTATGTATTATACATTTGTCTCACATAGCATTGAGTTATTCTGGAAGCACCTCCACTGGTTTATACATTTTTCCATTGATATGAGGTATTCTTTACTTTAATAGTTTAATTTCATCCTCAATATGGAACCTATAATCTTTTTCCATGAGATTTGGGATTAACATGATCAATAATTTAAGATATGATGCTCATTATCTGTCAGTAACTTAGCTATTCTGGGGATGATGTTAATTCATTTCGTAATGAACTTCATGGGTAATAAATATTTTAGCTTGATTAGGTTTTGAAATCACCAGTTTTAAATTATAGTGGTGCCCCTAACATGATTTATGATTTCGAAGTTGTTGCATAGGAAGAGATTAGGGTTACTTTTGGTTTCATCTTAGCCATCTGCCTCATTATTTAATTCAATGTTCCAATTAAGAATTGAAAAGGAGGTAGCAGCATATAACCTTGCTCACATCAGTTTACAACATAATGAAAATGGAGGTGAGAAGAAATTTTGGATGCAGGTCAAATTTGACATTGAAAATTTTTCAGGTTGGGGTGATGTGTGTGGATATAGTTAAGGAACTAGATTCTCTGCCATAACAGCACCATGTAACAACAGTCGTTTTTCCTTTATATTGGTCAATCATATATAAGATTAATAAAATCCTAAGAGAAAGAGGTAGCTTGATAAGTCATAATGATTTATGATTTGGTCGAATAAGTATATGAATGATCAAATCCATATGAGAGTGGTTGTAGCAAAGCTAATGTTCTACATAGGATCCAACCGAATGGGAGATTATTCTTGTTCCAACCCAAATATCCAAAGCATATTGGACCAATCATTAGAAGCCATGCCATTAGACTTGAGGGTTTAGATTTGGCAAATGGGTCCAAAATTCAACCAATCAGCCAACCAACTATTAAGGTACGATATTAAAACCCGAAAGGCCCAAGACTAACTCAGGATATGAAGCGGCCCAAAAAGGTCTAAGATTTAGTCTGTAGGATAATTTATAAGGGAAGACTCCCTAGAGGACATATTTGAGCAATCATAGGTTCTAATATAGGTGATAACATTAGGCCTAAGCCTAGTATTAAAAATGTTATAGAAGGGGAAATAGGTAAGTTTAGTTAGAAATTTTCTAATTTTAACATATTTCCTAAAATGTCCCTAAGTAATTAGTTTGTAAGCCTTTCTATAATAGTTTGTTAGCTAGGTTATAAATAGGGAACTAGTCTCTTGCAGAAGGGGCATAATTGGGAAGTAGACTCATATTGTAGAATAAAGGGAAAGGTCATAGGACCTCTTGTACATCTCAATTCGTGTTCTTCTTGCATTCTTTCCAAATAACACTATTATTCTACATCCCTGCCAAAAATCACTGATTTTGGTTTGGGAATTGATTTCTTTTATTCAATTCCTCTTGTTGATTTGTACTAGTGTCTATCACTAGTATTAGAGCACCAATTTGGTTCCATGAGGGAGTGGAACTACCAACCCCGTTATTACTCTACATATGATATCGACACGAAGGATGGTAAGAGATGGCGATAGCTGGACACAAGAACATGAGGAAATGCGTCGAGAATATGAAGAAATGCACCAAGAATGTGAATAGCTCTATTTGCATTTAGAGCTTAATGAGGCATGAATGAATAAGACGAAGAAGATGCTTGTGGCGATAACAACCAAATTAGGAATTTCAAGAGGAGATACGTTCATCAGGGAAGGAAGCGAGAATGATGAGGAATTCGATAGTCACAAGCAACACTGGATTCACAATAGGTGGCGGAAACTCGATATTCCTATTTTTTCCGGTGACGACGCATACAGATGGGTCCAGAAATTGGAGCGATACTTCGTTATCAAGGAGGTTACGGAGGAAGAAAGGATGCATGCCACCATGGTCGCGTTGGAAGTAGAGCCCTCGGTTGGTACCACTGGTGGGAATGTCGAACCCCTCTCCAACATGGGAAACTTCAAGATCGCAATGGTGAGACGTTTCCAACCCTCGATGATACAAAATCCCTTTGAATTGCTACTTTCTTTGAAAAAAGAAGGAAATGTTGAGGATTATGTTGAAGAATTTGAGAAGTATGTAAGTGCCTTGAAAGAAATTAATCATGATTTTGTTAGGGGGATATTCCTTAAGTTAAAGGAGGAGGTTAGGGTAGAGGTGAGGTTGTATGAGTTGGACACTTTACCCGAGGTAATCCAGAAGGCTATACTTATTGAACAAAAGAATATGAAGTGACCAAGAAGTTCAATAATAGTTATACTAAGCCTTCTAGTTCTTACCGAACCAACACTTACAATAAGGTGGTGACCTTTGACGCCCATTCTTCCCGTAACAACAAGAGAGAGTCGTCTTCTATGGGAGTGTGGTTGTTGCTTCCAGAAATACTCAGGAAGCTGAAAGCTCCAGGAGTAGAGGAGATTAAAAGAGGTTAACTAGTGCAGAGATGACGAAAAAAAGAGAAAATGGTTGCGTTTTAGATATGATGAACTCTTAATTAGGGACCATGTGTGCAAAAACAAAAAATTGAGGATGATTCTACTTGCCGAGGAAGAAGATGATGAGAATGAGGTGGATATGGGAGAAGGATTGGAAAGTTTTAATTCTCTACAACTATCCATGTATTCTATGACAGGACTCACATCCACTAAGTCATGGAAGGTAAGGGGAACTATAGGGGAGACGACTGTGGTGATTTTTATAGATTGTGGAGCTTCCCACAATTTCATTCCAAGGGAATTGGCGGACATTTTGCAATTAAAGGTAGAAGAAACTCATGCTTATGTTGTAGAGGTAGGAGATGGACATAAGGTCAGGTGTGAGGGAAAATGTGCACAACTCAAACTTTCTACGCAACAACTAGAGGTGATCCAAGACTTTTATTTGTTTGGCTTGAAGGTAGTGGACCTGGTATTGGGATTGAAATGGTTAGCAAGCCTGAAATAAGTGACAGTTGACTTTGGAAGAATTAAATTAACTCTCAAAGGGGGGAACTCAATAATCACAATAGAAAGGGACCCCGTATTAACTAGGACAAAACTTTCCTATGGAGCTTTCATGCAAGTGCTTTTAGAGGAGGGGGAAGGTCTGCTATTGCACTGTCATATAGGACACGATTTTAGACAAGATGAGGGAATTCCAATAGAATTGAAGGGAGCCCTACAATAGTACCAGGATGTGTTCCAGAATCCTCAAGTGTTATCATCCTCTAGTAGGCAAGATCATGCCATTCCCTGGAAGGATGGAGTTGAGTGATGGTTTAATTTCAACTATAACAGCTCATCAAGAATGTCTCCTTTTTGAGTTATGTATAGTAGGGAACATCCTATGTTGTTGAAGGCAGTGGCTATAACTTCTAAGGTAGAGGAACTAAATAGGATGTTTGCCCAAATGGATGGTATCTTAGAAGAATTGAAACACAACCACTCCAAGGCGTAGAATCAGATGAAGCAACAAGCTGACAAGCACAGAAGGGCAGTGGAATTTGAGGTAGATGATTGGGTGTATCTCTAGTTACAACCTTACAAACTGAAATCTTTGGCTGCTAGGCCTTATGCTAAGTTGGTTCCACGCTACAATGGCCCTTATCAAGTGATTAGCAAGGTGGGATCCGTAGCCTATAAATTGGCATTACCTTCGCATGCTAAGATTCATCCAGTATTTCATATATCATTCTTGAAGAAGGGCTCTCAAGCCTCACCAGCAACCCCATTCACTAACACCTATGTTGAATGAAGACTTGGAATTGGAAGTCTTTCCACAAGACATTGCTAACAACAGAGAGGATAATCAGGAAACGTTGGAGGTGTTTGTTAAAAGGCAGGATCTTCCTAGCCATGATTATACTTGGAAATGACAACTACTATATAAGACAAATTTCCAGACTTCCTACATGAGGACAAACTGATTCTTTTAGGGGGATTACTCATAAGATTTGGCCTAAGCCTAGTATTAAAAATGTGTATAGAAGGGGAAATATGTAAGTCTAATTAGAGATTTCCTAATTGTAACACATTTCCTAAAATGTCCCTAAGTAGTTAGTTTGTTAGACTTTCCATAATACTTTTTAGCTAAGCTATAAATAGGGAACTAGCCTCTTGGAGAAAAAGGAGTAATTTGGAAGTATATTCTGATTATGGAATCAAGGGAAAGGTCGTGGGACCTCTTGTATATCTCAATTCTTGTTCTTTATGCATTCTTTCTAAATAACACTACTATTCCTACATTCATTCCAAGAATCACTGATTCTGGTTTGGAATTTATTTCTTTTATTATATGTTATTTGCATATTCTATTTTGTGCACTAACTGTGTATTATCATCTGTAAGAGTGCATATAAGTTTAGTTGAATCTTGGTAATCTTGGAGATCAAAGAAAACTATTTTTCAAAGAATAATAACTGGATAATCAATTAGGTTCTTGAGATAATCGATTATATGCAGAATTAGATAATCAATTAAATTTAATCGATTAAATAGTGAGGAAAATTGTATATTCCTTTTATTAATCGATCAATGGTAATTGTGTATCGTACCACCTATTCACCCCCTCTAGGTGAAATACATAGCCTTGTGGGACCTAACAAAAGGATTAAGCAATTATTGAGTTGGACAGAGATTTTTGGTAATCGATTACTAGATTGCTATAATCGGTTACTCAGAGTTGTTATACCAGAATTTCAAATCCAAATTGAACACCTTTCGTCCAAAACGAATGATTTTAATTCCAAATGCCTCCTACCTTTGTATTGAGGTATGATGGATGGTTGGAAACATATTCAAAGGTCATGGAACACCCATTTCAGGACACACAACTTTCACACCAATCTTTCATACAATTTTCTGCACTTTGTTCTCGCAACTTTGAGTTTTAACTTTCAAATTTTTTCTAATGTTACACCTTAGTGTTGTCTTTGATTTTTCATACCTTAAATACTAAGAGCATTGTGTACTACTTATATAGAAAGATCAAAAGGATTGCAAGTTATAAAATTGTCATATCTTGTAAAACAATTTTTGTCCTAGTAAATTTCTTCAATCATTTGCTGTACATTTTTTCACCATAGGGTGTAGTGAAAAAAGGAAGAGTGTTGCTTAGAAGATATGTTCTTCTAAGTGTGTGTGAGATATTGGTGAGTGTGTAATGTACTGGTGATCTCGATGTAAGATTTGTAATTGCAATTCAAAATATGAAGTAAAAATATCTTGTGTTGTAAGAGGGTGGTACATAACCTTCGATGGACAAGAAGGTGAAATAGTATAAAATTCCTGGTATACTTCTACTCTTCTCCCGACTCTTTCATTTTTAAGTTTTGTACTTTACTTTCTGCAACTTATATTACGCTGCATAATACTGTAATATTTGAAGTTGTAAAAATTATCACTTGGTACATAAAACTAATTAACCTCATCCTCTTAGTTTTTCATCTTGATCTTACAATTTCTTTTTTGTATAGACAATAATAATTATAATTTTAGCAATATTGTTAATGACCAGAATAAGAGATGCTTGTTTTTATCAAAAAGTAACATAAGTAGTTTGTGTTGTCATGACTCTCAATTTTGTTAACTTTTGAAGATTGTTTTTATCCAAAAAAATTTATATTTTAAATTGAAATTTTCAATTAAACATAACAAATATTTTAATATAAAAGAGATATGACCTCGAAAAGCAAGTTTACTAAAAAAATAATGTAGTAAAAATACAACAAAATGTCTGAAATCGACCAAAATAGACAAAGTTGTATATAGAGAATCAACAACGCTTTCTTGATGAAGAAAACAACATCGTATTATAGACATTCTATGCCGCTTTTCCAAGAAAGCACTATTGTTTTAATTTCATGATGCTTTTTTAAAAAAAATGCCATTGTATTTATCATATTCTAAAATAAGGGTGACAATTGGATGAATTTGGATGAATATGAGTTTGAATCATAATGGATGGATGGGAAGCCATCCATCAATTCATATAAATTCCTTAAATCATATTTCTAAACTATCCAATCCATCCATAGTCAATGAATTCTAATTCATCCATTTCATTCATATATCCATTTTAATGGATTAGATGGATGAATTTCCAATACATTTTTTTAAATTTGAACTAAAACATTTATTGAAGGAAAAAGTTTTTTTTAAATTATTATTTAATAAAACATTTTTAAAATCAATCTAAAAAACATTTTTAAAAAGTGTTTTTTTAAAATACTTTTTAAAATATCTTAGTATTTAAATTTACCTCTGAAATCTATAAAAGACAATAGTATATGTGAGGTCAGAGATACTCCATTATACAATTATGCGTTTTTTCTTGTGTTCAATCATAATACTCTAATGTTATATCAATTTTTATTGATACTTTTTGAAAGAATGCTTTGATAAAAAAGATAATAAAGTTGAATGAATTATTTTGTTAGAAAGAGAGTAGTTTATATCACCAGTATCACAATGGCTTCGTGTTGGCTGGTCCAACCAGTGAAATACCACTACGATACAACATTTATACCGACCATACAATTATGCCGATAAAAACTGATCATATCAGCCGGTTTTCAACTGAACCGTTCTGGTCATACCAGCTAGTTCATTTAAAATTATTTTTTAACGAAAATGATTATTTTTACCAAAATATTGGTATGAATGATCAAACACATAATTACTACATTTTTATACATCTAAAACATAGTTACAATATACATTTTTTAACAAGTGGTATAAATAAAAATAACTATTGTTTTCTTTATTGATTTTTCAACATTAATATGAATATAAAATATATGTATATCTAACTTCACCAGTATGTGATTTAATTAGTAATTAACTAGTTGAACCACCATTCCACTATACCAGTACTTTGTCTGGTTTGATAACCGGTATGGTATTAATAACATTGGTTTGTATTTTGCATGTTGGGTTTGCATATCAAAGTTGGGTCTGCATATTGATTTATGGGAAAAAATATATCTTTTTGGATGGATTAAGTATCCATCCAAATGGATATACCCATAGATATTCATTGGATGTAATGGATGAATTTGAATCTATTCATTGTCAATACTATTCATTAGATTATATCCATTTAAATTTATTAGTTCTAACAAATGTATTTAGATGAATTTAATTTGGATGAATTGTGGATAATTGTACCGCCTCTATTCTACAACATTTTAGAAATGCCATAGAATCTAATCCATAATTCTACCATATTCACATAGGCAACACTCAAGCATTGTTGAATTGCAAATATAATGTAGTGAAAGATTTTTCAAAAGATCTGATAGGATTTTCAATGATCTTGAATAGAATAATTCTTTTTTAAACTAGGGATGATAATGAAAACCGAACTTTTGGGTATCTGTTCAAACCCAACCCAAAATTAGCAAAAAAAACCCTATTGTGATTGGATTCAAGTTTTACCCAAAATTAATTTTCTGGATCAAGTTTGGTATAACCATTACCCTACCTCAAACTCATCCCAATTATACAAATATTATGTGTGTCTTCTTTGGTGCACCATACATGTGCACCGAACAATACTCTGTTATCATCATTAGTAATAGGGAAAATGAAAAAAGAAGATAATGCAAAATGGAAGGCATCATAATTTTTTTAGTCATTCATGCGATAAATATGTGCCATTAATGGTTAGGAAAAAAGGAAAATAAAAGGTAGATGAATGAATTTAGTGGCAGTTTGCATATTAGAAATGAAAGAAAACTCATTCCTCATTTGGAGGATCCTATGCTCTTATATCACCTTTAGATATTATGTTGATAAAGGTGTCAAGCCTACTGAGTTCGGTTCGGTTTGTGATTTCATGTTTAAATTTGGGTAAGTGCAAATCCGACTCCAATCCATGAGAGCACATCTGTTGTCCCATAAAAATGTGTCACTCCACGTGTCACTGCGTGTGATTGATTGAAAAATATATTAAAGTTAAAAATTTAATAATTAAGTATTTTCTAACCAATAAGATAGAAAATGTTCACCTCCAATCTATCTGGTTGTCATTCATATTGAAAACTCATCATAATAAAGTCTTTCATAAATAAGAGAAATTGAAAAGATTTAACATGACCACACAGTTTCAGTAAACTTAAAACACACTTTATGACTAAAAAGAAATACTGAATCAATGGGAGAGAATCAATAAATTGTAGAGTGTAATATCTGCATACTATTAGTGTAAAAATTTATCATGGTTAATATATCATTTATCATTCTTTTGTATTACTTTTTAGAATAATCATTGATAATTGAAATGAATGATGAATAATACAATGACACAGTATAAAACTCATACACCGCCATTATATACATTTTTTCTCAATAATGCAATTTAATTATCATGCAGTTAAATCATGTATGGATAGATAGAGTCATATAGACCACTTGTTGATCTTAGATAAGATATGTGTCACAGACAAGTTATGAAAGCTTTGAGACAAATAACATGCAACATGGAATATCAGACATGTTATTCTACCATGAAATGCATGTTCAAATTATCCCTAATGAATGTGAACATATCTTCGGCTAATCTTTTGGTAAAAATATTAGCCCATTTTTTGTTATAACTACAAACTTTATATCAAATACACCTTTTTAAACAAAATCTCTTGTGAAATGAAGTTTGATTTCAATGTGATTAGCCTTGGAATGTTTGAATGGAATTTTTAGTTAAACATATAGCACTTGAATTATCATACCATATTTTTATGTATCAACATTTTGCTGATGTATTCTGCTTTTGCATTGTATAATGCAGTGCAGCAGACACCATATTTATATGTTATGCTCATTGATAGGATAGTGCTGAAGTTGATATTTTATCCATAAGTTAGTTGATAAGATCGAAATCTAAGTAAGATCATAAAGAAAAAGTGAACATGTAAAATGTATGATCGTAATATGGATCGTAAGATCCTATCAAACATTAAAAAAATATTTACCGGATTTACATAACTTTTTTGATGAGGAGATGGGAAATTGTGCTAACTACCACCAAGATTTGAACATAGTGTTTATCATATTGGGGCTGTGATTTAGTTTGGCAAGTATTAGTTGTGAGTGAGAATCCACTCGAGTACTAGAAAGAAAATTAATAGACAAAACCAAAACAAAACGTAATAACACTTGTATCTTTTTATTTATATTGAGATTACATTTTTACTCTTAAAATTACAAATAAAATACTTCCTCACAAACACAGTATTGAAGAGGAGTCTAGTTCAATACTTCTTTTGTCTGTTGATTTGCCCCGCATAGCATGGGCTACACCTAATGTGAAATGAAAACTCTTTAAGGCACATAGTTTTAAAAACAAAAGGTTGAACTTTAAAAATAATAAAAACTAAAGGTGCACCCATGCAAGTATCAAATGTACAACCATCTTCATTAATGGAGAGACAAATGCTACACAATAATACAAAAATAATAATATGTAATAAAACTTTTGTCCCTTTGTTTACCATAAAATCACATTTTTGTCATTGAAAATATGAGTAAATGGAGAGGATCATTGTTCATGTACAACATACAATAAAATACAACTAAACAATACTCATTCTAATCTCAAGTCAAGATCAAAAGATTTTTGCTACATTCAAGAACAGAATTTCAGAAAGTTCACAAATTTTCCAAAGAGAACACTTAAATTAACACAAACTGAAGAGCTAGCGACATGAATAAGCAATGTGCAGCAAGATAGTGCAACTAGAAGAGGATCAAATAAAGTTACAGCACAACAACATGAATGACATTACATATCAGGCAACAATACTTTTAAGCTAGACCATCTTCAGTGGTAGGAATGGAAGGTGAAAGCGAATTGCGTGATTCATCGTAGTCCTCTCCAAGAGGAGATTGCTCCACCCTGATATCCTCAATCATCTTGACAACTTCTGCCATTGTTGGCCTTTTCTCTGGCTGTAGCACCACACAAGTTAACCCCACATGCAGCATGGACACAAGCTCTTCCTCAATGTTCTTGTAGCGCAAGAGTTCTTGATCAAACACCTCTGCTGTCCACTCTTCCTTCACAACCGACCGGACCCATTTCGGAAGATCCAAGGCTCCTTGTTCCTCTTCATCCATTCGAGGTCGAGCGGGTGAAGGGTACTGTGATGAGGGAGCTTTACCTGTAAGCACTTCCAATAGCAACACGCCGAAACTGTACACATCTGCTTGCTGAGATAGTCTCTTTGTTTCTGCTTGTTCAGGGGCTCTGTACCCTCCTAATCTTGCAATGGCATGAACGGGGTTTAACAGCAGTGATAAACCAAAGTCAGAGATGCATGCAACACCATTCTTGTCAAGAAGCACATTGGATGATTTCACATTCCCATGTGGAACTTTGGCTGCACTATACTCTGCGTGAACCCGAGCAAGGCCTTTAGCTGCCCCTAACATCAAGCTTATTCTTGTAGTCCAATCTAATGGAATTCTTCCTGGACCACGGTTCCCTAATAATATTCAGGAAAGAAAAAACAAATCACAAATGACAATTAATTAGTTAGTTCAGTTTTGCTATTCATATACCAAAATCTGTACCACTTTCACCACATAATATATATCACAATTACCACGTAGTAGAGGTTCATCACAGGTTATTTATATTCTAATTGAATAATTGATTCAAGACAAATTCTATTGACGCTTATAGGTTTTTCTCAAAGAAAGTACACTTTGTTCATAAACTATCAGGTGTCACACTAATTAAGGATTGGAACTTGACAGTGTAATTTGCATACCAAAAACTTCAACTATATTCCCACCTGCTAAGGATGACTCAATTCTTGATTTGAAATTCAAGGTGTGTGTATAACTCTGATATGGATCAAATAATATTAATATTATATGTTACAACTTCCAAACTTATACAACAACAACCAAGTCTTTATCAACTAAGTGTGGTTGGCTAAATTAATCGAACAATGTCATAACACTCAATAATAAATGATGATCATTGATAAAACTGTGATCTCTATATCTTTCTTAATCATTTCCTATATGGTTTTTCTTCATCTCACTCTTCCTCTAGGAATTAGACTAGCTTTCATTTGGTCTATTCTCCTTACAGGGGCTTTTACCGATCTCTTCCACACATGTCCAAACCCACCTTAGGTGCGACTATACCATATTTTCTACATTAAAGCTACTCCAATTTTCTCTCTAATGCATTTGTTTCTAATCCCTAATACTTTCATTTCTAATTACTAATGCCATTCATTTCCAAGCTTATCAATACCAAAATTAGTTACTTCTATAGTCAACAGAAAGAAGTCCAATGTATGAAAAGTTGAAGACTAATGAAAAAGTAAAACTAACCATGAAGAAGAGCATACAAGCTCCCATTAGGAAGATAATCATAGACAAGAAGTTTTTCTTCCTTGGCATAATAATAAGCTCTGAGTCTAACAATGTTAGGGTGCTTCAGCTTCCCAATAACATCCATATACTGCTCAAACTCATGCCTAGCACAAGGGTTAGCATCCTTAAGCCTCTTCACAGCCACAGTGCTTCCATCATCAAGCACTGCCCTATACACAGTTCCCAAACTACCCTTCCCAAGCATCTCAGCAGAAGCACGCAACAAATCTTCCAACTCAAACCCACTTCTCCTATCAAAAAACACAAGCTTGCTCCTATCAGTTCCACTTGTTCCATCACTATCTTCAACACCACCAGCACCATTATTTGCATTATACACCTTATTATCACCCCCATAACTGCTTCCACTCTTTCTTTTACCACCTCCTCCTTCATTTGCTACCATAGAGTTTGAGCTTCTTCTTCCTCTTGCACAACAATGAGCTACAATGAATGATGTCAACACAAGCAATGCTACGCAATTTGCTACCACAATGGCCACAATGGCTCCTGGGCTCAACGCTTTGTTGTGAGTTTGGGTTTCAGGTCTGGCTACCACGCTTGTTAGTGGCAATGAGCTTGGGTTTGATGGAACCGTTTGAGTTGAATCGGGTTCGGGAGAAGATGGATATGGGTTAGAAGTGTTTGTAAATGAACAAGCTGGAAATGGAGTTGCACCACATAAACCTGTACAAGTTCAAGTGAAGGACGTTGTCAAACTCAACAAAAGTTTTACTAAGAACAAAAGGGTTAGCATTTTTGAGAAAATAGTATTTTTGAGAAATAACTTATCAAACACTTGTTCCATTACCATTTAATTGCTACCACTTTTCAGACAATTACAACCTCTTGCACTTTTCTCAACATTATAGTCTCATTTTAGTAAACTTTCCCTTATTTTTAAATTGTGATGGTAATAATGATTGCAGTTATTATAATTATGGCCAATGAGATATGAATTATGATTATAATAATATTAATTATTTTATTATTACAAACTAATTTTAAATTTTGGTGTAATTAAATATGGTCCAATATAATTAAGCTATAATCCAATATAACCGTATCATTATAATTTAGTATTACACTATAAAATAACATGCAGTTGTAACTGTAATCACAACAAAACTTAACACCATTTAGCATTTTTGAAAGAAGTTAAACACAACTTATTTTTAAATAGGTTTCTTCTGTAGCCACGTTGAAATAAGGTAAAAAATAATTAATAAAAAACATAACAATTATTAATAAAAAAATGTTGTTATGAAAATTGAACTAAATTTGAATCCAAATAAACTAATATAGTGGGTTATCATAAGTGAAGACCTTCATTGCCGGAAAAGCTCACATCCCCGAACTTCTTAAGCATGGTTTCAGGTATTTGTCCATAGAACTCGTTGTTAGTCATGTTCAATTCTTCGAGGTTAACCATGGAAGCTGAAAGGTCAGGTATAAAACCAGTGAGAACATTGTTTTGCAACCTTAACGTCTGAAGGTAATGCAACTGCAAAATCTCCTTCGGAATTACGCCACGTAAGTTATTATCGGAGAGGTCAAGGCGGAGAAGGCCCTTGGCAGAGGCTATCTCCTCCGGTATCTCGCCGGAGATATCATTTCCGGCGAGGTATATGAGTTTGAGGTTGGTGCAGTTCGTGAGGATAGGAGAAACGGTGCCGTTTAAGCGGTTGTCGTGGAGGTCGAGGAGGCGGAGGTGGGTGAGGGCGGTGAGAGGGTCGAGAGTTCCACGGAGGTTGAGGGAAGGAAGGGAGAGAGAGATGACTCGGTTGTTTGAGGAGCAACGGACGCCGCGCCATGCGGTGGAGCAGGCGTTGATGCCGGTCCAGTTTCGGAGGAGGGAGCCGTGGAGGTCGGTTTGGAGGCGGAAGAGGGTGAGGGCATTAGTGTCATTATGGTGTAGGCTAAGTGTGAGATATGGTGTAAAGATTAAAAAGATGAACATTTTCATGAGATGAAGATGAAGATGGTTCATGATGTTGGGAATGTTTGTCTTTGTTTTCTTGTTTTTGTTGGTGTCAGGCCGGAAGTGGAAACAATGAGAGTGTTTTTTGTTTCAAAATTAGTATAAGAAGTGGAGTAGGTTGTTCTTGGAGAGTGAGAATCTAAGACAAAAATTGGAAGGATTTTCATGTAGCATGATTAGAGAGAGAAAGGAAGAAGGGAGTGTGCATTTTTTATGTTAGGGAAACTTGGGAAAGAGAGAGTTCGTCTTACTATTATATATTTTGGACTTGGGGAATATATGATATGATTAAAATTATGGGGATGTCATATTCTATCTCATATGTTTTGTTTTAATCAAAAAAACATGTTATGTCTATTAAAACTTTGAAGTTTTTATTATTATTTTTAGTTTTACTTTATTATTATTAGTGTAAGATAATAAATATATATATATATATATATATAATATATATTATGAGACAACAACTTTTTTTTGTATGAATGGGATTTGCAAGGGGATGATGGTTGTTGTGTGAATGATTGCTGTTGTCCACTCTTTAAATTTTGAATGATGATATTTCACTTTTTCTTTTGCTTTTGTTCTGAAAAGGGGTAAAAGAAAAGAAAATAATGTGATGCTTCTTGATCCTGTCTTTTTCTTTTTAGTACCATAAAATTACTCTCAAAATTAACCTGCTCCAGTTTGTACAACATTTTGGTACAGCAATTTTGTTGAGTATGAGGTTATTGAGATTTGAGAGCCATGAAGCCCTTTTTATCCCAATGGAGATTTGAAACTGATTTTCTGGATGCACTAAGTTTCCACTAAGAATGGCGAGCTATCCGACAGTATTAAGTCTTCATTCTCACCTACCATTGGAATCTGAAATTATATTTCCACTTTGACTTGTAAATGAATTTATAAATGGGCCAAACGCATGTGCACAACACACAAGAATAAAAGAAAAAAAAAATTATGTGCTTATGAATTTGATATTTTGTTATTGTATTATTCATTATTCATATTTTATCATCATTTGCTCTTAAAACAATATTATAAATAAATTATGTATAATGTATAAATGAATATAAATCTTTATACTAATAGTGTATTTACACTAAAAAATAAATTGGTTTATATGGAGAATATATTAGCAGCCTACTCATATCCTCCCACATTACTCGGCTAGAATATGCATCATGTTGTAATTCTCAAGCTGAGTATGATAAGTAAACGTTTTAGTGATAGTATGATATACACATTATCTACTCAAACTAACTTGAATTCCTATCGTGGTCTACAAATCAGCTGTCACAAAAAATTATCTCCAACCATATTTATCCAATAAAATTTCAACACTTGTTAAAATAATTTGAGCAATGAAAAACAAAGTTAAAATAATATGTTTATTTCTTTGTCAAATTTTTATTAGATGAGACAACATTGAGGACAAACTTTTGTGATAATTCATCTATGTTTTTATTGTATCCAATTAAATCAAAATTAATGTTTTAAACTTAATTCTGCAACCACGATTACAACCACAACATTATGATTATAATGGTAGCCGTGTAGCAATTGTGAGAAATACAACTTAATCACAATTTAAAACAATGATTGCAATTATTATTGACAATTTAGGCTATGTTTATGGGCCTACCATAGTTATTGAGTGGGCAGGAGATAAATTTTTTTCCATTAACCCAAAATGTCCACTTCGCCCATAGACTTTTCTAATGGGTATGACGTGTAGTCCACACCTATTATAACCTTAATTATTAAGTATTATATTTTGAATTTAGATTGTACTTGAAGATTTGGAATAATAAATTGTTTGCATTGTTAGATTGTTGTGTAATTTAAAAAAATATAATAGTAAAATAAGATTTTTTTTTTAATTTTATGTAATTTTTATTTATTCTTTTAATTGTATAGTGGTAACCCACAATTTCGCCGTGCTCATATTTAGGTTGGATGTAGTGTGATATTTCATTATTTTTTACAAGAGGATATGCTTACCCTAATTTAAGTGATTTATATGCATGGTGACCTAAATTGCAAATGTTATTTCTAACCATGGATATATACATGTTCTTTAATGACTTCCCTAATCTTCATCTCCTAAATGTGTTGTGTGTACAAACAAGTCGTTAATTCTTGTCATGATTGTACATGTGCCTGCAATGATGCTTTTGATAAGGTCTTAATAAAGATGAAAAAGAAAAACTCTTGGTGCCCACTGGTGCAAAGGTCAATTTTTTGAATTATTATAGAAGGGTAAAGATGCTTGACTGTTGACATTCATCCAGAACATTGTATCTAAAATAATTTTACCTTCCTCTTGTTTCTGTTTATCTTCCTTTTTTCTACTCACTATTCATAACAATAGTGCTGCTCTTTCAGAAAAGAATTAATTTCCTCATTCAGGACCATTTCTTTAAGACACTAGATCCACACCATACCAGTTTTTTCCTTTTGCTAAGGTGATGTGAATTTTTGGATAATGAATTCAAAGGAAAAAAAAAATGGATGCATGTTGTGTTTTTAATTTATTTTTGGATAAATAATTCAAGAGTATAGCTATCCAAACTTGTAGTATAGCTTTTTGTACCGACATCAAACGAAACATACCACCTAGTCACCTGTTTTTAGGAAGTCTTTTGATATATGAAACATCTAAACAAAATTTCACCAACAATCGTCATTTTCAATACCCGTCAAACTGAACCTTGAAGCTTCATTAGAAAGCATCAACCGCTATCATTGTCTACTTCGACAATCATAGTTCAAAAGAATTATCATACTCCACCATAAGAAGTATACGTACAACACATATTGCGTCAATGCTAACTAATGTTTGTTTCACATCCTTGCATCCAAGCCAATACTTATGTCACACCTCTTCATCTCTATCAATGCTCGTGTTACACCTTGCATCAAAGGCAATACCTATGTTACACCCTATATTAAAGTCAGTCAGCGCCTATGTGCTTTTGTGAATTTGCTAACAATTAATATCATTCACTATGACGTCTCAAACACGCTATTAGGAAATCATTCTCTCAATATCTACAGAGATATTGTCGGCATCTGTCTTAGGGCCAAACTCAACACTTGAGTCCTTACCACTTGTTCAACCAGACAGCGATCGGGGAGCCTCCAACCACCAGGAAGTTCCATTATTACCGACTATGAAGCACGAATACAGATACGTATATAAAATAATAAAAAACACATAAAATATGATAATTATAAGTGAAAATCAAAATATCAAAAGTAAAAAATATAATGGAAATTGAAAATCATTGTCCTCCAACCAAGTATCAAAATTAGAAAATATAGTAGAATGACTGATAAAATTGCTTATTGTCTACCCTGGAAAGAGAAATAGTATTAATTTCATCTCCTCCTTGACGGTGATGTTGTGGATCGGAGAGTCGGTATTGTGGACCGACTATTGGAGGGTCAATGTGGTGTGATAGTACGTTGGTATGATTCTTTGTGGCCTTTAAATAAGTTGGTGTTTTATTGAAAACGAATCTATCTTATCATATATTTTATTGAAAACAAATCTATATTATCCTATATTTTATTGGAAACGAATCTGATACATGATATTTATTTATTTTATTTTATTTTTTTATTTTTTGGATACTCTATGGATACTATCTTTCACAAATCCGAGCGTATCCGTGTTAGATACGTGTCGGACACCGACACGCGAGGGTGTTTGACGAATCCGTGCTTCAGAGATTATCGAGGTATATGAGTAGTGGAGAGCCACAAGTGAGACACTTCAGACCACGTCTTGAACCAAAACCTTAAGACATTAGTTCTATAAGTTTTTTCTACTTATAAACTCTTTCACTACTTCCCGCATATCTAATGTGGAACTTCACACCTGAATAAACTAACAATCTCCCCCCAAGTGTGGGTATCATAGTTTTCAGTCCGCTCTCGCTTAAGTCCACCATGTCCCAGCTGAACCATCGACTCTGATACCACTTGTTGGACCAGAGTACGACCGGGGAGTCTCCAACCACCGGTGAGTTCCATTGTTACTGGTGTATGGGAAGATTGGAGAGCCACAAGCGAGACATCACGTCTTGAACTAAAACCTTTAGACATTAGTTTCATGAGTCTTTTCTACTTATAAATTCTTTCACTCCTCCCCGCATATCCAATATAAAACTTTACACTTGAATAAACCTAACATTATTCGATCTAATAAACTCTTGAAATTGGATCCCACTCTTGTCTATAACTATATAAGAAAATAAAGTTCCTCCATGCCACGTGTCAAACTCTCAGCAAAATAATTCCCTCCTAAAAGACTTCACTTCCTCACATACATCCTACCACACATGATCAAAGCTAACCTATACTCATTTGACCTTTCATATCCTCTGCTTAATTAATGAGTTAATGAATAACGATAATACCACTATAACTTTTCCGTAAATTGATATAATCAATAATAACCTACATCATTTTAAAATGTGCACAATTACCTAAGATGCATGAAACCAACAATTGTTTAGGAAATATGTGTTTTTATCCAGTCGAATGCATGAGAAATGTGTGTTCTTAATCATACAGCAAAAAAATATTGTCTCGTGCAAATGCACAGGTAACTTGCTAGTTAACATATGGACTAGAATCACTGACCATATGGTTGCAATTTATTTATTCTATTTTCTCCGTCTATAATTCAATATGGAATTTCTTGAATATAATATTATCTAATCTAATGAAGTCTTGAAATTGGATCCCATTTTTGTTAACCTGTGGACTAGAGTCATAGACCGTATCGTTGCAATTTATTTATTCTACTTTAACCAGAATGAACATGATTTATTTTCTTTGGCAAACTCTTGAGATTTTCAACAAAAGAGAGTGGGTCATTACATGATTTGTCTGCTGTTCCATTTCTTTCCATGTCGTGGAAGAAAAAAGAGGTCTACACTTTAAGTCATTAGCAAGCAAAGTTATTCTCACACCAACCTTGAAGTGATCGAAATCAATAATAAAAATCAACATGCATATGGTATCAACATGATGGAATCAGAGCACTCATAATAGTAACAAAAAAAACCACTCGTAATAAATAAACTCGTTCTTCGTTTAAATTCACTACTAGAGAGGAGTCGTTTTTGTTCTTATTTCGCAACAGTAAGCTAAATAAGTAACGTTCTTAAAGTTGTGAGCCAACATTAAAAAATGGAAAAAGAAAATTGTTACAAGAAAGAAATATAAATATGAGTATGTTGGTGTGGTCCATTTAAGAACAAAATAGAGTTGCACCATTGAAAATAATTTTGGTTTGAGTTGCTTAAGTTATTTGAAAATATAAACAAATATAAAATAATCAATATGGTTCATTTAAGAGCGAAAAAGTGAATTGCACCATTGTGAATACTCTTACTAACATAATGAGCGTATAATGTCATGCCTATTTAAGTCATATCAAAGCTTTAATTCTTTTAGTTCAATTTTTTCAAAAATCAAACACATTAAATATATTAAATATAGTATAGTGAAAGTAATAATGGAATTGAATAAGAATCATCACTGGTGCCTGAAAGACAAGTCTTTCTTTCTCCTTTTATTTTAATAATAAAAATGTTATTTTATTATAAATAAAATAATAAAATATTATAATCTGTTTGTTATTTTATAGTACTTATCTCTTAGGTACCGAAGAAGATACTTGCTCATTAAAATTAGTCATAGGAGTTGATAAGATACGTACAACACATAGAAATACGAAAATCCTTTTGGTTTTTGTTTTTTACTTGTAAATAAATGGTCATATGGCAATTACTCCCTCATGAAGTTGTCTAAAATACATGAAGAATGTTAAGACCTCACTTACTCGGAACATATAAGTGTTGATTTACCAACGGGCGTTGGTTCAAGTGGTACATGCTTGGCGAGGATACCTGTGGGAAATCAAAAAAAATATAAGTGTTGATTTTCAATACTTTTTGATGAACTATAAAATCTGATAAGAGATTTTTTCATTTAGAATTACTATTTACTTATATTAATATCATAACCTATTTGTAGGGTCGTATTAGGGATGACAAAAAAACCCGTAACCGTAGGTAAAACCCGTACGGGCGCGGGTACGGTCACAAACAGGTACCTACGGATATTATAAACGAGTTTTTAAAAATACTACGGACGGGTACGGGTATTATGGTACCCGTGCCAACGGATATCCGTTATTTATATGATTAATATATTATATTTAACTAAAATAAAAAAGTACATTATTCTAACATTCATTACACTATGTACATTTTTTTGCTTTTTCTTTGTTTACATATTTTATTGAGTTTGATGGTGAAACACCCTACAAATATTATTATATGTGTAGAACTCACATGTTTTACAAAGAAAATATATACTTTTTGGTAAGGAAATGAGAACAAAAAATCATACAAATAGAAAACACCAATAAATTTAGCATTTTGCCAAATATTTAATCAAAAGGTACAAAAGTAATTAAGTTTCATCTCGTTTGAAACATAATAGAAGTAAAAAATTAAAAATTCTATTATAATATAGGAAACTCGCGAGTACCCGTTGTACCTGCCGGTACTTAGAAATATACAAAAATAACCGCACACGGGAACCTATATGAGTACGGGCAGGTATGAGCAATGCTCTTCTATTTTGAAACAGGTAGCAGGTAGCTACTACCCGTGTCTGCCTATGCCCGTTGCCATCCCTAGGTCGTATGGGAATTTGGCTGGTAAGTGTTCTTGACTTGTCTTGAAAATTGATATATCTCTATTCACGGAGCTGCTGTCCCACAAGGTGTATAACTCTATGTGCCGCGACTTATAGTTGGTTGAAAAAATATATTTAAATTAAATTTTAATAATTAATTATTTTTTTGACAAATCATAAACGATGATATATGAAGTGATACACTGTTTTGGGACAGCAAATGTCCACCCAGACTCGTTTAAATTTGGAAACTAATAGAATAATTCGAAAGACTTTTATCACATTGCTAATGTGATTCAACAAAAGTTCAGAAAGAATGATTTCAAGTCTTCAATGAGAAGTACAGAAGTTCAATGATAAATTTGAATACCTTTATATCAACTATAACACGTTTTTACCACGGATCAGATCTTCTCATCTACATTTTTTGTTTCCAACCATTATTCTTGTACTGGAAGTAATTTTGTCCGAGTTGAGAACATCCACAGGTACGTAGGACTAACTCTCTCAGCAGACATTTTTCTATCCACAAAACTCGAACCCAAGATCTTACTTAAAGAGAATCAAACATGTACCATTTGAACCAACGCCCATCTCCATTTGCTAAAAGCAAAACCACTTGATTGTTTTAAAAGAAATGCTCTCTACTGCACGAGTATGTTTCTCGATTGTTTTGCAAAAAGGCTAGTTTATATCACATCAACAGGTTTCAACTGCTCTAATTCATTTAATATTACTCAGTAAATTATAGTGACACCTTATTTCATGCAAATTACATAACTCATCCATACTTTTTAAAGCTACACAAACCTTTAATTATATATGTATATTATACTGATTACATGAGAGATAAATATAATTTTTTAAAGAAAAAATGGTAAATAATGTAATTAAATTAAACAAAATATGATATATTATGAAGACAAATTAAAAATTATTGTCTATTAATTATTATGGCTAGTTGCAATATATTATAAGAATATTTTAAACACATCCTTATAAAGTACTAATGCAATTTGTTACGAACAAAAAATAATGATTAAACATTGACTCTTACACTATTTTGAATTGTCTTATCAATATACTATATTTTGTTTGACTTAATTACATTCGTTATCATTTTTTGTTTAAGAATCACACTTATTTTTCTTCCAGGGATAATCAGTGTAATTTATATATATAATTAGAGTTGATTTGTGTAAGTTTAAAAAAGAGATGAATGATTTGTGTAATTTCAATAAACTTACCCAGTATAATTATAATTTACTTTACCCATAATAACTATTAAGCATTAATGAAACTACAAAAGGAAAGAGAAGAAGAACTCGATTGCTAAAGTTATGTTCCTCAAGAGACATTAATTAAAATAATAAAGCTCTACAACCTTGCAACAACTACTGCAATAACTTTGGTTTATGAACAATCTACTAATAGCCTTATCCATGAATAATCAACAGAGAGAAACATACTCGAAGAGAACAACATCTGAAATGCATTGAAAGTTATTGACATTAACTTTGAACATTTGTTCATTCATTCATTTAATAGCATTAAGCAAAATGGTTACCTAATACTCAAACATTTTCTATTTAATTCTTAAGGTTAGTTTATGAGTTGGATTTTGGAGTGGAATGAAGTGAAAGTGAAGATTTGAGAGTCATAAAATACGCTTGTGAGATGAATCTCAAACCCTTCCTTTTGCTTCATTCCCCTCCAAAATCCAACTCTCAAACTAACCCTTACTCTTTTGTTTTCATATTTACTCCACTATGCAAGTTTGATAGGAAGAGTTGTAATTTGTGAACCCTTTATCAATACATTACTTTATTCTAGTTGTTAAAATAATACTAGTCTATGCTAAGTCCGAATTGTGTGCAAACAATAGTTCTATAATTTGTGATTGATTATACACTACGCCAAATATCGTAATAATCAACGGTCATTCAACAATAATTCTTGATTGATTATACACTACGCAATTTTGAACGACGTTGTTGAAAATGAGGCGGAAGAACATCAACAGCGCATAATAAAGCATGCACTGTCAATTTGTGTAACTTCAACAACACATTCTTGATAATGCGCTGTTGAACATCAGTAACGTTAGCGCTGATTTGGATGATTTATTTTTAACAGCGCATTTGATAGAAAGCGCTGTTGATGTGAATATATGCAACATCGCAGATTTAAGGAAGCGTTGTTGAAGATGACATAGTAACCGCACTTGCTTAATTATGCGTTGTTGATGTTTTATGACTTTTTAAGCATCCGAGAAATTAATGGTGAAGTAGTAACGCGTCTCTTCATTTGTTGAAATATTAATGGTTGAGTGATTATGCGTTTCTTGGTTGTTGAAATATTAATGGTTGAGCCATTCATTTCCAAGCTTATCAATACCAAAATTAGTTACTTCTATAGTCAACAGAAAGAAGTCCAATGTATGAAAAGTTGAAGACTAATGAAAAAGTAAAACTAACCATGAAGAAGAGCATACAAGCTCCCATTAGGAAGATAATCATAGACAAGAAGTTTTTCTTCCTTGGCATAATAATAAGCTCTGAGTCTAACAATGTTAGGGTGCTTCAGCTTCCCAATAACATCCATATACTGCTCAAACTCATGCCTAGCACAAGGGTTAGCATCCTTAAGCCTCTTCACAGCCACAGTGCTTCCATCATCAAGCACTGCCCTATACACAGTTCCCAAACTACCCTTCCCAAGCATCTCAGCAGAAGCACGCAACAAATCTTCCAACTCAAACCCACTTCTCCTATCAAAAAACACAAGCTTGCTCCTATCAGTTCCACTTGTTCCATCACTATCTTCAACACCACCAGCACCATTATTTGCATTATACACCTTATTATCACCCCCATAACTGCTTCCACTCTTTCTTTTACCACCTCCTCCTTCATTTGCTACCATAGAGTTTGAGCTTCTTCTTCCTCTTGCACAACAATGAGCTACAATGAATGATGTCAACACAAGCAATGCTACGCAATTTGCTACCACAATGGCCACAATGGCTCCTGGGCTCAACGCTTTGTTGTGAGTTTGGGTTTCAGGTCTGGCTACCACGCTTGTTAGTGGCAATGAGCTTGGGTTTGATGGAACCGTTTGAGTTGAATCGGGTTCGGGAGAAGATGGATATGGGTTAGAAGTGTTTGTAAATGAACAAGCTGGAAATGGAGTTGCACCACATAAACCTGTACAAGTTCAAGTGAAGGACGTTGTCAAACTCAACAAAAGTTTTACTAAGAACAAAAGGGTTAGCATTTTTGAGAAAATAGTATTTTTGAGAAATAACTTATCAAACACTTGTTCCATTACCATTTAATTGCTACCACTTTTCAGACAATTACAACCTCTTGCACTTTTCTCAACATTATAGTCTCATTTTAGTAAACTTTCCCTTATTTTTAAATTGTGATGGTAATAATGATTGCAGTTATTATAATTATGGCCAATGAGATATGAATTATGATTATAATAATATTAATTATTTTATTATTACAAACTAATTTTAAATTTTGGTGTAATTAAATATGGTCCAATATAATTAAGCTATAATCCAATATAACCGTATCATTATAATTTAGTATTACACTATAAAATAACATGCAGTTGTAACTGTAATCACAACAAAACTTAACACCATTTAGCATTTTTGAAAGAAGTTAAACACAACTTATTTTTAAATAGGTTTCTTCTGTAGCCACGTTGAAATAAGGTAAAAAATAATTAATAAAAAACATAACAATTATTAATAAAAAAATGTTGTTATGAAAATTGAACTAAATTTGAATCCAAATAAACTAATATAGTGGGTTATCATAAGTGAAGACCTTCATTGCCGGAAAAGCTCACATCCCCGAACTTCTTAAGCATGGTTTCAGGTATTTGTCCATAGAACTCGTTGTTAGTCATGTTCAATTCTTCGAGGTTAACCATGGAAGCTGAAAGGTCAGGTATAAAACCAGTGAGAACATTGTTTTGCAACCTTAACGTCTGAAGGTAATGCAACTGCAAAATCTCCTTCGGAATTACGCCACGTAAGTTATTATCGGAGAGGTCAAGGCGGAGAAGGCCCTTGGCAGAGGCTATCTCCTCCGGTATCTCGCCGGAGATATCATTTCCGGCGAGGTATATGAGTTTGAGGTTGGTGCAGTTCGTGAGGATAGGAGAAACGGTGCCGTTTAAGCGGTTGTCGTGGAGGTCGAGGAGGCGGAGGTGGGTGAGGGCGGTGAGAGGGTCGAGAGTTCCACGGAGGTTGAGGGAAGGAAGGGAGAGAGAGATGACTCGGTTGTTTGAGGAGCAACGGACGCCGCGCCATGCGGTGGAGCAGGCGTTGATGCCGGTCCAGTTTCGGAGGAGGGAGCCGTGGAGGTCGGTTTGGAGGCGGAAGAGGGTGAGGGCATTAGTGTCATTATGGTGTAGGCTAAGTGTGAGATATGGTGTAAAGATTAAAAAGATGAACATTTTCATGAGATGAAGATGAAGATGGTTCATGATGTTGGGAATGTTTGTCTTTGTTTTCTTGTTTTTGTTGGTGTCAGGCCGGAAGTGGAAACAATGAGAGTGTTTTTTGTTTCAAAATTAGTATAAGAAGTGGAGTAGGTTGTTCTTGGAGAGTGAGAATCTAAGACAAAAATTGGAAGGATTTTCATGTAGCATGATTAGAGAGAGAAAGGAAGAAGGGAGTGTGCATTTTTTATGTTAGGGAAACTTGGGAAAGAGAGAGTTCGTCTTACTATTATATATTTTGGACTTGGGGAATATATGATATGATTAAAATTATGGGGATGTCATATTCTATCTCATATGTTTTGTTTTAATCAAAAAAACATGTTATGTCTATTAAAACTTTGAAGTTTTTATTATTATTTTTAGTTTTACTTTATTATTATTAGTGTAAGATAATAAATATATATATATATATATATATAATATATATTATGAGACAACAACTTTTTTTTGTATGAATGGGATTTGCAAGGGGATGATGGTTGTTGTGTGAATGATTGCTGTTGTCCACTCTTTAAATTTTGAATGATGATATTTCACTTTTTCTTTTGCTTTTGTTCTGAAAAGGGGTAAAAGAAAAGAAAATAATGTGATGCTTCTTGATCCTGTCTTTTTCTTTTTAGTACCATAAAATTACTCTCAAAATTAACCTGCTCCAGTTTGTACAACATTTTGGTACAGCAATTTTGTTGAGTATGAGGTTATTGAGATTTGAGAGCCATGAAGCCCTTTTTATCCCAATGGAGATTTGAAACTGATTTTCTGGATGCACTAAGTTTCCACTAAGAATGGCGAGCTATCCGACAGTATTAAGTCTTCATTCTCACCTACCATTGGAATCTGAAATTATATTTCCACTTTGACTTGTAAATGAATTTATAAATGGGCCAAACGCATGTGCACAACACACAAGAATAAAAGAAAAAAAAAATTATGTGCTTATGAATTTGATATTTTGTTATTGTATTATTCATTATTCATATTTTATCATCATTTGCTCTTAAAACAATATTATAAATAAATTATGTATAATGTATAAATGAATATAAATCTTTATACTAATAGTGTATTTACACTAAAAAATAAATTGGTTTATATGGAGAATATATTAGCAGCCTACTCATATCCTCCCACATTACTCGGCTAGAATATGCATCATGTTGTAATTCTCAAGCTGAGTATGATAAGTAAACGTTTTAGTGATAGTATGATATACACATTATCTACTCAAACTAACTTGAATTCCTATCGTGGTCTACAAATCAGCTGTCACAAAAAATTATCTCCAACCATATTTATCCAATAAAATTTCAACACTTGTTAAAATAATTTGAGCAATGAAAAACAAAGTTAAAATAATATGTTTATTTCTTTGTCAAATTTTTATTAGATGAGACAACATTGAGGACAAACTTTTGTGATAATTCATCTATGTTTTTATTGTATCCAATTAAATCAAAATTAATGTTTTAAACTTAATTCTGCAACCACGATTACAACCACAACATTATGATTATAATGGTAGCCGTGTAGCAATTGTGAGAAATACAACTTAATCACAATTTAAAACAATGATTGCAATTATTATTGACAATTTAGGCTATGTTTATGGGCCTACCATAGTTATTGAGTGGGCAGGAGATAAATTTTTTTCCATTAACCCAAAATGTCCACTTCGCCCATAGACTTTTCTAATGGGTATGACGTGTAGTCCACACCTATTATAACCTTAATTATTAAGTATTATATTTTGAATTTAGATTGTACTTGAAGATTTGGAATAATAAATTGTTTGCATTGTTAGATTGTTGTGTAATTTAAAAAAATATAATAGTAAAATAAGATTTTTTTTTTAATTTTATGTAATTTTTATTTATTCTTTTAATTGTATAGTGGTAACCCACAATTTCGCCGTGCTCATATTTAGGTTGGATGTAGTGTGATATTTCATTATTTTTTACAAGAGGATATGCTTACCCTAATTTAAGTGATTTATATGCATGGTGACCTAAATTGCAAATGTTATTTCTAACCATGGATATATACATGTTCTTTAATGACTTCCCTAATCTTCATCTCCTAAATGTGTTGTGTGTACAAACAAGTCGTTAATTCTTGTCATGATTGTACATGTGCCTGCAATGATGCTTTTGATAAGGTCTTAATAAAGATGAAAAAGAAAAACTCTTGGTGCCCACTGGTGCAAAGGTCAATTTTTTGAATTATTATAGAAGGGTAAAGATGCTTGACTGTTGACATTCATCCAGAACATTGTATCTAAAATAATTTTACCTTCCTCTTGTTTCTGTTTATCTTCCTTTTTTCTACTCACTATTCATAACAATAGTGCTGCTCTTTCAGAAAAGAATTAATTTCCTCATTCAGGACCATTTCTTTAAGACACTAGATCCACACCATACCAGTTTTTTCCTTTTGCTAAGGTGATGTGAATTTTTGGATAATGAATTCAAAGGAAAAAAAAAATGGATGCATGTTGTGTTTTTAATTTATTTTTGGATAAATAATTCAAGAGTATAGCTATCCAAACTTGTAGTATAGCTTTTTGTACCGACATCAAACGAAACATACCACCTAGTCACCTGTTTTTAGGAAGTCTTTTGATATATGAAACATCTAAACAAAATTTCACCAACAATCGTCATTTTCAATACCCGTCAAACTGAACCTTGAAGCTTCATTAGAAAGCATCAACCGCTATCATTGTCTACTTCGACAATCATAGTTCAAAAGAATTATCATACTCCACCATAAGAAGTATACGTACAACACATATTGCGTCAATGCTAACTAATGTTTGTTTCACATCCTTGCATCCAAGCCAATACTTATGTCACACCTCTTCATCTCTATCAATGCTCGTGTTACACCTTGCATCAAAGGCAATACCTATGTTACACCCTATATTAAAGTCAGTCAGCGCCTATGTGCTTTTGTGAATTTGCTAACAATTAATATCATTCACTATGACGTCTCAAACACGCTATTAGGAAATCATTCTCTCAATATCTACAGAGATATTGTCGGCATCTGTCTTAGGGCCAAACTCAACACTTGAGTCCTTACCACTTGTTCAACCAGACAGCGATCGGGGAGCCTCCAACCACCAGGAAGTTCCATTATTACCGACTATGAAGCACGAATACAGATACGTATATAAAATAATAAAAAACACATAAAATATGATAATTATAAGTGAAAATCAAAATATCAAAAGTAAAAAATATAATGGAAATTGAAAATCATTGTCCTCCAACCAAGTATCAAAATTAGAAAATATAGTAGAATGACTGATAAAATTGCTTATTGTCTACCCTGGAAAGAGAAATAGTATTAATTTCATCTCCTCCTTGACGGTGATGTTGTGGATCGGAGAGTCGGTATTGTGGACCGACTATTGGAGGGTCAATGTGGTGTGATAGTACGTTGGTATGATTCTTTGTGGCCTTTAAATAAGTTGGTGTTTTATTGAAAACGAATCTATCTTATCATATATTTTATTGAAAACAAATCTATATTATCCTATATTTTATTGGAAACGAATCTGATACATGATATTTATTTATTTTATTTTATTTTTTTATTTTTTGGATACTCTATGGATACTATCTTTCACAAATCCGAGCGTATCCGTGTTAGATACGTGTCGGACACCGACACGCGAGGGTGTTTGACGAATCCGTGCTTCAGAGATTATCGAGGTATATGAGTAGTGGAGAGCCACAAGTGAGACACTTCAGACCACGTCTTGAACCAAAACCTTAAGACATTAGTTCTATAAGTTTTTTCTACTTATAAACTCTTTCACTACTTCCCGCATATCTAATGTGGAACTTCACACCTGAATAAACTAACAATCTCCCCCCAAGTGTGGGTATCATAGTTTTCAGTCCGCTCTCGCTTAAGTCCACCATGTCCCAGCTGAACCATCGACTCTGATACCACTTGTTGGACCAGAGTACGACCGGGGAGTCTCCAACCACCGGTGAGTTCCATTGTTACTGGTGTATGGGAAGATTGGAGAGCCACAAGCGAGACATCACGTCTTGAACTAAAACCTTTAGACATTAGTTTCATGAGTCTTTTCTACTTATAAATTCTTTCACTCCTCCCCGCATATCCAATATAAAACTTTACACTTGAATAAACCTAACATTATTCGATCTAATAAACTCTTGAAATTGGATCCCACTCTTGTCTATAACTATATAAGAAAATAAAGTTCCTCCATGCCACGTGTCAAACTCTCAGCAAAATAATTCCCTCCTAAAAGACTTCACTTCCTCACATACATCCTACCACACATGATCAAAGCTAACCTATACTCATTTGACCTTTCATATCCTCTGCTTAATTAATGAGTTAATGAATAACGATAATACCACTATAACTTTTCCGTAAATTGATATAATCAATAATAACCTACATCATTTTAAAATGTGCACAATTACCTAAGATGCATGAAACCAACAATTGTTTAGGAAATATGTGTTTTTATCCAGTCGAATGCATGAGAAATGTGTGTTCTTAATCATACAGCAAAAAAATATTGTCTCGTGCAAATGCACAGGTAACTTGCTAGTTAACATATGGACTAGAATCACTGACCATATGGTTGCAATTTATTTATTCTATTTTCTCCGTCTATAATTCAATATGGAATTTCTTGAATATAATATTATCTAATCTAATGAAGTCTTGAAATTGGATCCCATTTTTGTTAACCTGTGGACTAGAGTCATAGACCGTATCGTTGCAATTTATTTATTCTACTTTAACCAGAATGAACATGATTTATTTTCTTTGGCAAACTCTTGAGATTTTCAACAAAAGAGAGTGGGTCATTACATGATTTGTCTGCTGTTCCATTTCTTTCCATGTCGTGGAAGAAAAAAGAGGTCTACACTTTAAGTCATTAGCAAGCAAAGTTATTCTCACACCAACCTTGAAGTGATCGAAATCAATAATAAAAATCAACATGCATATGGTATCAACATGATGGAATCAGAGCACTCATAATAGTAACAAAAAAAACCACTCGTAATAAATAAACTCGTTCTTCGTTTAAATTCACTACTAGAGAGGAGTCGTTTTTGTTCTTATTTCGCAACAGTAAGCTAAATAAGTAACGTTCTTAAAGTTGTGAGCCAACATTAAAAAATGGAAAAAGAAAATTGTTACAAGAAAGAAATATAAATATGAGTATGTTGGTGTGGTCCATTTAAGAACAAAATAGAGTTGCACCATTGAAAATAATTTTGGTTTGAGTTGCTTAAGTTATTTGAAAATATAAACAAATATAAAATAATCAATATGGTTCATTTAAGAGCGAAAAAGTGAATTGCACCATTGTGAATACTCTTACTAACATAATGAGCGTATAATGTCATGCCTATTTAAGTCATATCAAAGCTTTAATTCTTTTAGTTCAATTTTTTCAAAAATCAAACACATTAAATATATTAAATATAGTATAGTGAAAGTAATAATGGAATTGAATAAGAATCATCACTGGTGCCTGAAAGACAAGTCTTTCTTTCTCCTTTTATTTTAATAATAAAAATGTTATTTTATTATAAATAAAATAATAAAATATTATAATCTGTTTGTTATTTTATAGTACTTATCTCTTAGGTACCGAAGAAGATACTTGCTCATTAAAATTAGTCATAGGAGTTGATAAGATACGTACAACACATAGAAATACGAAAATCCTTTTGGTTTTTGTTTTTTACTTGTAAATAAATGGTCATATGGCAATTACTCCCTCATGAAGTTGTCTAAAATACATGAAGAATGTTAAGACCTCACTTACTCGGAACATATAAGTGTTGATTTACCAACGGGCGTTGGTTCAAGTGGTACATGCTTGGCGAGGATACCTGTGGGAAATCAAAAAAAATATAAGTGTTGATTTTCAATACTTTTTGATGAACTATAAAATCTGATAAGAGATTTTTTCATTTAGAATTACTATTTACTTATATTAATATCATAACCTATTTGTAGGGTCGTATTAGGGATGACAAAAAAACCCGTAACCGTAGGTAAAACCCGTACGGGCGCGGGTACGGTCACAAACAGGTACCTACGGATATTATAAACGAGTTTTTAAAAATACTACGGACGGGTACGGGTATTATGGTACCCGTGCCAACGGATATCCGTTATTTATATGATTAATATATTATATTTAACTAAAATAAAAAAGTACATTATTCTAACATTCATTACACTATGTACATTTTTTTGCTTTTACTTTGTTTACATATTTTATTGAGTTTGATGGTGAAACACCCTACAAATATTATTATATGTGTAGAACTCACATGTTTTACAAAGAAAATATATACTTTTTGGTAAGGAAATGAGAACAAAAAATCATACAAATAGAAAACACCAATAAATTTAGCATTTTGCCAAATATTTAATCAAAAGGTACAAAAGTAATTAAGTTTCATCTCGTTTGAAACATAATAGAAGTAAAAAATTAAAAATTCTATTATAATATAGGAAACTCGCGAGTACCCGTTGTACCTGCCGGTACTTAGAAATATACAAAAATAACCGCACACGGGAACCTATATGAGTACGGGCAGGTATGAGCAATGCTCTTCTATTTTGAAACAGGTAGCAGGTAGCTACTACCCGTGTCTGCCTATGCCCGTTGCCATCCCTAGGTCGTATGGGAATTTGGCTGGTAAGTGTTCTTGACTTGTCTTGAAAATTGATATATCTCTATTCACGGAGCTGCTGTCCCACAAGGTGTATAACTCTATGTGCCGCGACTTATAGTTGGTTGAAAAAATATATTTAAATTAAATTTTAATAATTAATTATTTTTTTGACAAATCATAAACGATGATATATGAAGTGATACACTGTTTTGGGACAGCAAATGTCCACCCAGACTCGTTTAAATTTGGAAACTAATAGAATAATTCGAAAGACTTTTATCACATTGCTAATGTGATTCAACAAAAGTTCAGAAAGAATGATTTCAAGTCTTCAATGAGAAGTACAGAAGTTCAATGATAAATTTGAATACCTTTATATCAACTATAACACGTTTTTACCACGGATCAGATCTTCTCATCTACATTTTTTGTTTCCAACCATTATTCTTGTACTGGAAGTAATTTTGTCCGAGTTGAGAACATCCACAGGTACGTAGGACTAACTCTCTCAGCAGACATTTTTCTATCCACAAAACTCGAACCCAAGATCTTACTTAAAGAGAATCAAACATGTACCATTTGAACCAACGCCCATCTCCATTTGCTAAAAGCAAAACCACTTGATTGTTTTAAAAGAAATGCTCTCTACTGCACGAGTATGTTTCTCGATTGTTTTGCAAAAAGGCTAGTTTATATCACATCAACAGGTTTCAACTGCTCTAATTCATTTAATATTACTCAGTAAATTATAGTGACACCTTATTTCATGCAAATTACATAACTCATCCATACTTTTTAAAGCTACACAAACCTTTAATTATATATGTATATTATACTGATTACATGAGAGATAAATATAATTTTTTAAAGAAAAAATGGTAAATAATGTAATTAAATTAAACAAAATATGATATATTATGAAGACAAATTAAAAATTATTGTCTATTAATTATTATGGCTAGTTGCAATATATTATAAGAATATTTTAAACACATCCTTATAAAGTACTAATGCAATTTGTTACGAACAAAAAATAATGATTAAACATTGACTCTTACACTATTTTGAATTGTCTTATCAATATACTATATTTTGTTTGACTTAATTACATTCGTTATCATTTTTTGTTTAAGAATCACACTTATTTTTCTTCCAGGGATAATCAGTGTAATTTATATATATAATTAGAGTTGATTTGTGTAAGTTTAAAAAAGAGATGAATGATTTGTGTAATTTCAATAAACTTACCCAGTATAATTATAATTTACTTTACCCATAATAACTATTAAGCATTAATGAAACTACAAAAGGAAAGAGAAGAAGAACTCGATTGCTAAAGTTATGTTCCTCAAGAGACATTAATTAAAATAATAAAGCTCTACAACCTTGCAACAACTACTGCAATAACTTTGGTTTATGAACAATCTACTAATAGCCTTATCCATGAATAATCAACAGAGAGAAACATACTCGAAGAGAACAACATCTGAAATGCATTGAAAGTTATTGACATTAACTTTGAACATTTGTTCATTCATTCATTTAATAGCATTAAGCAAAATGGTTACCTAATACTCAAACATTTTCTATTTAATTCTTAAGGTTAGTTTATGAGTTGGATTTTGGAGTGGAATGAAGTGAAAGTGAAGATTTGAGAGTCATAAAATACGCTTGTGAGATGAATCTCAAACCCTTCCTTTTGCTTCATTCCCCTCCAAAATCCAACTCTCAAACTAACCCTTACTCTTTTGTTTTCATATTTACTCCACTATGCAAGTTTGATAGGAAGAGTTGTAATTTGTGAACCCTTTATCAATACATTACTTTATTCTAGTTGTTAAAATAATACTAGTCTATGCTAAGTCCGAATTGTGTGCAAACAATAGTTCTATAATTTGTGATTGATTATACACTACGCCAAATATCGTAATAATCAACGGTCATTCAACAATAATTCTTGATTGATTATACACTACGCAATTTTGAACGACGTTGTTGAAAATGAGGCGGAAGAACATCAACAGCGCATAATAAAGCATGCACTGTCAATTTGTGTAACTTCAACAACACATTCTTGATAATGCGCTGTTGAACATCAGTAACGTTAGCGCTGATTTGGATGATTTATTTTTAACAGCGCATTTGATAGAAAGCGCTGTTGATGTGAATATATGCAACATCGCAGATTTAAGGAAGCGTTGTTGAAGATGACATAGTAACCGCACTTGCTTAATTATGCGTTGTTGATGTTTTATGACTTTTTAAGCATCCGAGAAATTAATGGTGAAGTAGTAACGCGTCTCTTCATTTGTTGAAATATTAATGGTTGAGTGATTATGCGTTTCTTGGTTGTTGAAATATTAATGGTTGAGTGATTATGCGTTTCTTGGTTGTTGAAATATTAATGGTTGAGTGATTATGCGTTTCTTGGTTGTTGAAATATTAATGGTTGAGTGATTATGCGTTTCTTGGTTGTTGAAATATTAATGGTTGAGCGGTTATACGTCTCTTCGTTTGTTGAAATATTAATAGTTGCTCATCTATAAATATTGTGGTTCACTCAATGTTCTATTTCATCATCAGTAAGTTAAGAGCCTAAGAGTATGTATTTCTACAAGAGTATGTTCATGAACATAGGAGGAAGAAAACACAAAGTAGTAAAAAAAAGAGCACTACTACAAAGAATGAAAAAGAGAAAAAACACCCAGATTTGTACAGAGTAGTCGAGGAAAATATTGTGTTTCTGTTTCAGAATCATGTCAAGATGGTCTTTAACAACTTTTGATTTCAGAAGGAAGATGAAGGATGTCATACAAGATTTGCGTGAGATGAAAATTTGCAATTGAAAGGAAATAAAAAGAAAAGGGAATGAATTATTTAGTTCATTGAGCTCTTTCAATTATTTTTCTTCATCATCTGTGATAATTCCTTAAGTTCATTGATTTCCTTCATGGCAAAAGGACCCAGATTTTAAAAGAAAATCAATGAACTATTATACAAGATTTGTGTAGAGGAGTCAAAGAAAAAATTGTGGACAATATTATTTCCTCTTCTACCAAATTATTTAGTTCATTATATTTGCATGTATCAAATTATTTAGTTCATTATAATGTATTTTGCCTCTCTGAATGAATAATAAAACAATTATTTTGGATGTTAATTTCTGTTTTTTGTTAATTATTTGGATGATTATTCTCTTTAATACTTTTGCTTCCTTATTAATAAACACAATAAACAAATTATCAATACTTAATAAATACAAAAACAAATTAACAAAATGTAATATTTAATATTTTATCCAGTTTCGTATTAATAAACACAATTGTATAGTAATAATCTACTTCATGATAACTTCATGTTAATTTAAGTAAATTCATATTGTATAAATATTCTACAGTTATGTAAAATGTTAATTTAACAGCGCATAACTATGAATACGTTGTTAATTTGGAAAATCAGTTTAGTTTAACAACGCATAATTACGACTGCCTGTCAATTAGATTCTATTCAACAACACATAATTTAGATAGCGCTGTCAATTAGATTCTATTCAACAGCGCTACATCTCGGTAGCGCTGCTGATGTGTTAATGAAAATAAGTAGTAAACAAGTGGATATGCAACAACAACGCAATCATTAATATGCACTGTTGAAGATGTTGATACAACAACGCTACGTTAATTATGCGCTGTGAAAGAGGTCGTGTTCATAAAATGAGTAGTGTGCAGTTGGATACACAATAACAGCGCAATCATTAATATGCGTTGTTGAAGATGTCAATACACCAACGCTACGTTAAATATGCCCTGTTGAAGAGGTCAATACAACATCGCTATCGTTAATATGCCCTGTTAAATTGTTACTACAATTTAAATATCTAAAACATGAATCATTTCCTCTACGCTCTCAAACTTACTCGAAAAGAAATCCTCACACTCTCAGCAAACCCTCAAACTCTCATAAAGCCTCATACTCTCATAAACTGAAAAAACTTCATTAATGACTTCCCAAAGTGACGATCATGTATCTCATAGTGGTGACGACGAAGCTACACCGACTCCACAAGACAAGCAAATCGTTTCTCAAAAATGACCTCCACGTGGAATGACTTCCATGAAGAATGTCATTCGGTTAAGAAGCAAGGATGTGGAAATAGAAGTTCAATGGAACTCTAAAGGCCAACCATTAAACTCGAAGGGTGCCAACACATTGGTAAGCTACATTGGTGTTGTTGTTAGGCAGAATCTGAAGCTAACATTCAATAATTAGAGTGATGTAGAGAATACTATGAAGGAGCGTATTTGGAATGAAATAACAGTAAGTTTATTTTTTTTTTCAGTTTTTGTGTTTTCATGTAATGTACGTATATGTGTTACGTTTTCATGCAATGTACGTATATGCATGCAATATATAATGTATATGTGTTTTTATTTCTGACAACTTTTGATGTTGGTGAGGAGCATACGGATTATATCCTTAAATCGGCTGGCAAGGCTCTCCGACAATTCTGAACTGATGCCGGAAAATTACTCAGATATGCTGATGGCAATTTCAACCTAAAACCTCCAACTAAATATGCAAATATCGTTGATGAAGAGGATTGGAAGACTTTTGTCCCCATACACACACAAGACGAGTCTTTCTTAGTAAAATCATATTCTTTGTATTGACTTTTGTATATATGCTTTTGTATATGATTGTTGATATTAATGTTGTTTATTGTTTCAAAATTTAAGTAATGAAAACCACAAGATGGCATCCAAGCATTTATATCCATATCAAGCTTCTCGAGCGGGGTATAGAGGAATCGATGAAATAATTGTAAGTATTGTTAATTTGTACATTATTGGTTATGTTTTGTATGCATATATATCTAATTATATTATTATTGGTTATGTTTTGTTAGTTGGAGAACAAAAGCGATACACATATGACTCCACATAGAGTAGAACTCGATGTTCTATGGGTGGTGCCTGTAAGAACAAGGATGGTGTCATCGACAATGAGGAAGTTCAAGAAGCGGCAAGACGTGTTGTAAGTGCTCATATTTTTTAATTATACTTAATTTCCATACTTTATTTATCAAAATGAGATTTATTAACATTATGTTTTTTCTTGATTTGCCAGGTTGCACTAAAAGAAAAGTAGGCAAACCCGGATAGTCGCATAATACTTGACAAGGCACTAGGACTGCCTATCTACCCTGGCCGTATCCGAGGTGCAAGATTTGGGGTTAGTAGCGGACATTTGTACCCCATCCAAACTGTGCAACCAAAGCCCAAATGAGTCAGATTCAAAATCAACTAGATGGCCTCATGCAACGGTTCAACGAATTTGAGCAATCAATGAAGGCGAAGGAAGCTGAGTGGCGAAAAAGTCATGCTCCTTTGCCGTTGACAGGTGACCAATTATTTCAAAAGCTAAAGGGTTTGAATACTAACTTTGATAAACCATTTGCAAAAGAAATTGTTACAAGTGGGTGGAAGAAAAGGTCAATCTTCTTTGAATTGCCATATTGGAGTTCATTATATGTAAGACATTTCCTCGATGTTATGCATATTGAAAAAATGTGTTTGAAAGTCTCATTGGTACCTTACTCAATGTCACTGGTAAGACCAAAGATGGCTTGAATGCAATGTTAGACTTGGTTAGTATGAGAATAAAAAAGGAATTGGGTCCGATAATGAAGGGAAAACGTACATTTCTACCTCTAGCAGCTTATACTTTGTCAAGGAAGGAGAAAATAGAATTTTGTAAATTTATTCATGGTGTTAAAGTTCTATAAGGGTACTCTTCCAACATTCAGAACCTCGTATCAATGAAATACCTCAAGTTAAAAGGTCTTAAGTCTCATGATTGTCATGTACTTATGGAGCATTTCTTGCCTATTGGAATATGGTCAATTCTACCTAAAAAAGTTCGAGGAACCCTAACTACGTTATGCATGTTCTTTAAGGCAATCTATAATAAAGTGATTGACCCTGAGAAATTACCTGCAATTAAAGACAAATTATTTTCAGACTATGTGAGCAGGAAATGCATTTCCCACCTTCTTTGTTTGGCATAATGGTTTAACTAAACATTCATCTTATTCGAGAGACACAACTATGTGGCCCTTCCTATGTGAGATGGATGTACCCCTCTAAGGGTTATATGAAGACATTAAAAGGGCATGTGAAGAACTAATTAAGACTAGAGGGTTATATTGTCCAGCGATATGTTGTTGAAGAAGCT
>NC_032023.1:5633296-5634162 GCF_001865875.1 Lupinus angustifolius | reverse complement strand
TTCTTCTTCTTCAAGGCAGTTTGTAGCAAAGTGATTGACCCTGAGAAATTACCTGCATTGTAAAGACAAATTATTTTGACTTTGTGTGAGCTTGAAATGTATTTCCCACATTCTTTTTTTGACATAATGGTTCATCTAAGCATTCATCTTATTCGAGAGACACAACTATGTGCCTCTTCCTATATGAGATGGATGTACCCCTTTGAGCGTTATATGAAGAACCGATCAAGACCAGATGGTTGTATTGTCGAGCGATATGTTGTTGAAGATGATTTTTGTATTGGATACCTTACCGATGGTGATTTCATGGACATTCCAAAGTCTCGATATGCAAAAAAAAAAACATTTCGTGAAGGTATTAATGAGAATGAAATATTGAATATAACAAGAACCGAATTGGAGCAAGCGCACTTATATGTTTTACATATGCCAACGAGGTTGAGCCATATGTTGAAACACACAAGGAGATGCTAAGGAAGTGTTACCCAAGTAAGAATGAAAATTGGATTTCCAAAGAGCATAATCGGTGTTTCATAAAGTGGCTAAAAAATCACATTGATGAGGAGTTGAATATAAATGCATATTCGGTTTCCGAAAGATTGAAATGGTTTGGCAATGGTCCAAGCCTTGATGTCTTATCCTACACTGATTATCTGATTAATGGGTTCACATTTTATACGAAAAAACAAGATGATCAAAGTAAAATGAAAAATAGTGGTGTGACTCTTGTTGCTCGAACTTTACACATGTCAAGTGCAAAAGATAGAAACCCAATATATGTGAACATGTCATACTTTGGAGTGATTGAACGCATATGGGAATTGGATTACACAATGTATAGGATGCCGATTTTTTATTGTATGTGG
>NC_032023.1:5624849-5633196 GCF_001865875.1 Lupinus angustifolius | reverse complement strand
CTAAAAGACAAAAACAATCAAAGAAAATGAAATAATAGATGCAAATAGTCTTTGTATAATTTTGATTGTTTGTAATTTATATAATATTGTTTCTTTGTAATTTGTGTAATTTTTTTATTTGTAATTATGTACTCTGTCAAAACATAATTGGCATGATATTCATTGTTTGTATTTTGTATTGTATTGTATTGATGTTTAATAAAACAAACTTCTGGCCTGTATTAATGAGTCTGTGTTGTTCAGAATGTATAAATGTCTGTGCTGTTGAGAATGTCTGTTATGCTAATATATGTATATGCAGGTATTAATTTATACAAATCAACAGCGAATTCTAGGAGAAGCCCTGACATGCGCTGTTGTAAAGGATAACTACAACAACGCTTTTTATAGAAAGCGTTGTGGTACGTTATTAATACAACATCGCTATGCATGTGATGCGCAATTATATTAAGGTGTTGTTTGAGAAATTTTTCAAATAATACAACACCGCTTTTCTGTTACTACGCTGTTAAATATATGCACTTCAACAACGCAACAATAAACGCTGTTAATAAGACCTATAAAATGTGCTGTTTATTTAAGACTATATGGCAGCGTTTTATGGACGATGTGTTGTTGTATTGATCCACTATATGACAACGTTTTGTGAACGAGGCGCTGTTGTATTGATACACTATATGACAACGCTTTTTGTATGTTGCGTTGTGGTATATAATCAATACAACATCATTTGTTAAACGCTGTTAATGATGACCATATACTATTATGGTCAAACATAAAGCACATAAAAGCATTGTTATACATCTAAAATAAGCGCTGTTGAATGACAACTTCCTTTTGCTTCATTTCCCTCCAAAATCTAACTCCCAAACTAACCCTTACTCTTTTGTTTTCATATTTACTCCACTATGCAAGTTTGATAGGAAGAGTTGTAATTTGTGAACCCTTTATCAATACATTACTTTATTCTAGTTGTTAAAATAATATTAGTCTATTGTAAGTACGAATTGTGTGCAAACAATACTTCTATAATTTGTGATTGATTATAGTGGAAACATGATTGAATTAGCATAAAATATCTCTAGACAACCTTGAAGATCTCATTCGACCATATTTATCATTTCTTCCAAATGATCATCCTCATATGCATATGCGTTGATATCATTTTAAAATCTTATCATTGTAACCATTTTTTGTCTCCCCATCTCTTGTTTCCTCATGTCTTGTCCAACATGTGTAACTCTGATTGATTCCATGATACATTAAATGAACTTTTAACTTGGTTGTACTACTCACTTTGTATAACAACATTTTACACAAGGGCATACAATTCTATTAGGATTTTGGGCATGCTTAGTGGAAAACCTAATAAATGATTCCACTTCATCCTCATATTCCTTTGTCAATCGATTGAGATTCACTCAGTTTTTATCAGCAAAGAAAGTTTCATCTTAATCCATAAGAACAAGAACAATAATAACTAAAATGTATGAGATATAATACCTAAAAATGAATTGACAAAAAAAGATAGAGATAAATCATAACTTAACTCATTTGTAGTTTTTCACTTTCATATTTATTCCACTATATGAGTGTGAATGTGTGATTGAAAGACTAGTATTTTGTAAGCACTTTATAAATACATTAACCTTAATTTAGTGTTTGAATGCTCTAAAGACTAAATGTACATAGAATACTTGTCTATATTGACTCTAAAGAGGCTAGATGTATAAACAATATATATTCTATAGTTTGCAATTGATTATAGTAGAAACATGTTGTTAACTTGTGAGATTGGGTGAATCAGTATCTAATGAAGTATGAAATCTCTAAACTCTTAACTCTCTTTTGTTTATGCCTGTGTAAGCTTTTAACTTGTGGAGTTTTCCTTTTATATATCTAATTTTAAACGCTTTTTTATTATGTTTATCCAACAAGATTCAATTGTCTCTAAACCTTTTCTTTGAAAATCATACGAGTCACTTGAGTAACTTTTTAAACTGTTTTAAATAGCCTTTTTATGTCCAAACTTTCTTAGATAAAAAATGTTGGTAAAAGCAATTGAACCCATTGTTATGTTATCTTTTATTATTTCACAGCAATGCATCTTGTATGGCTAAGACCATGATTCTGTTAGCAGAATTTAACTTAATGTACTACATGTGTAATAACTTGTTCGGCCTTTTTTCCTTTGCTTTTATAGCTCTTAGGATAAAACATGTTGTTTTGCAAATGTAATATAAAAATGATGAGTAATTCACATATGATTTTTTCCTGTTTGGTATAAGAGAAAAGTGAGAGAAAAAATTATAGTTACTTTTAATAATAACATTGACTTGCATTATATTTTGTTTTTTTTTTAGAAAATTAGTGACGCTAATAAGTGTGACTAGCACAAAATATGACTTTTAAGCGTATGGAGAGTTAGTGAAAAGAAAATATGTCAATAATTTTCTCCACTTGAGTTTCCTCTCAATATTGGGGATGAAGATTACCTGTCTTAAACGGTGTCCCACTTCATATCTCAAACCAATCAAAGTACTCTATTTTATTACTTTCAAAGTTTTTATTTTATCCATGTGTTAATATATGATTGGCTTAGGACAAAGAATGAGACACCATTGAAGACATGTGATCCCCATCCTAGAGAAAATAAAAAGGCATAAGTTCCACCAATTTTTTTTCTTCTTTTCTTTCATTCCTTTACTTTTCACCCTAACCAAATATAGCTTTAATGAAAAATGCATGCTGTTCCCAAAAGGCAAAAGGGGTGAATTGTTTCAGCTTTTTGCCCCCCACCCCACCCCTTAATTGTTATTTGTTGCATTACAATTGCACTATGCTTTGGCCCAATAAACATGCAAAAGCAAAAGAAAAATAAAAAGCATCACATATTGAAGGCATGATTGGCGTTACAAATCTGAAATTTTGCCAGTGATCACTCACTGATTAAGCCAAAATTGAAAAAGCACAATACTGCATGCTGTAGCAGTAGGGAATCAAAATATGTGTTACTTTCTTAATCCCTCTTTTCATTTTGGAAAATGGGGCAAATAATAGAGTTTTAGTTTTAGAACATTCTGCTTGTATAAAAGCTAATGCTGAAGATTTTTGTCTTGAAACTATCTATTTTGGCTACATATTTGGGGAATCAAGCATGAAAAGGTCTTAAAACCCCGCTTCTATTGTAGTTGCTTTGTTGCTATTGAGGCCTGATATTAGGGATGAGCAAGACTCGGCCTTACATGCTCACTCGGTTTGGTCCGATCAAGGTTAGACCCAAATAAGATCGGGTCTCTACTAGTCTTGGCTCAGGTTCAAAAATTAGACCCAAACAATATTTACGGCCGGGTAGGCATGACCTAGTCTGACCTATCCCATTGTTACTCACTTATCATATTTGTACGTGTCTCCATTCAATTTAGTCACAAGTATCATTGATTCACTGATTTTTCATCATATATACGTAATTAACAATATATACATATATCATTTCATATGTTAAATTACATATACATAGTAATAAGTAAAATTGTGAGAAGAGATTATCTAAAAGATGTATGAATTATATTTAATCAGGTTTAATGTCAGGTTCGGGTTCAAAGGTTGTCCCATTCAAAATTTAGGGTCGGGTTAGCTTCGATTCTAGGGTTGGGTTTATGTTCAAAGGTTGTCCAGTCAATATTTGGGATCGGGTTAGCTTCGGGTCTGAAGTCGAATCCGAATAAAAAAAAATGACACTATCAACATTTAGAGTCACGTAAGGTAGAAACATTACCCAATCTAACCCGACTCACACTCATCCCTACTTGATATGCATATTAAAACACCAACAATGAATATCTATAACAAACCTGAAGAGATTTTTAATACTGACTCACTTCTATGTTAATAAAATTTTGTAAAAAGTATTGTCTCAAATTGAAGTTATGATAATGAATAAAAAATGGAAACTGTTTTTTGATTATGAATCAATGAAAAATTATTAAATTATCGGTTTGACAATCTTCTAGATGACCTTCTAGATGACTTCTCCTCTTAGACACCATGTTTATTTTTCTAGAGCTTTTTGAATCTATTTCCATCTTGGGAAACTCATCATTTTTGTTAGCTGCTTCATCACTACCTTGTACTTCTTCTTCACATTCTTGTGTTGGAGAATTGTGATAATCTCTCTATTTATGTTGTTTTCCATTTTTAAGCTAACAACCTTCTAGTTATGATTTAGCAAGCTTATTATGATTTCTAAAATAGTTACCTGAGTGTTACATGACTCTGTGTTCAATCATTAAAAATCAAACTAGTATAACGTGTTTATATAAAGTCTGCAACTACACAATCCAAGCCTTTTTTGAAGAATCAAGTTATAAAAAGATGACATATCAAGACAAAGAGTGTATTAAGAACCATCATCAAGTTTATGCTAGGTAAGATTTGTATCTGCATTGGATACGTCTAAATGAAAACATCATCAAAATAATTCACGTAAGAGATTATGATTTGTTGATTGAAAATGTCAAATGTTCAAATAATTCAATGGATGAATGAAATAGGATCACATATTCTCATTTATGTTTCACTTTAAGTCCTAAACAAATTAGAAAGTTTCATTCAATTAAAAAGAAAAATAAAAAAATAGAAATTAATATTTTAATATTATTTTTCGAAGTTTAATTAACTAGAGACATGAGATAACAGAAAAATTTGGAACAGAAGATCCTTTTCCGGATGAATGTTGCTACATTGAGCAAAGCCAACTCTCCCCACGGCTCCATTGCAAGTACACCTACGTGAGAAATAATATGAAGTATTTGCAACGTCGATTATCAACACCATGAAGATTCGTGTAACTAGCACTCACCCTTCCTTAGTGATTCAAGTTTTTTTTACAATGTTGGTGCATACTCTTGGCAAGTATTTCTCTTATGACTTGTAGGACTTGTTTAATAATATTATGAGGCATTTCATTTAATGTGTCGATATAAATTGTCTAATTAATTGATAAGGTCCTCACCACCACAAGTTAAATTTAACTAGTGATTGGTGTTTATCCTTAAAATAGTCATAGTTAAATGTTTTAGTTAATAAAGACCACTATAATATATCAAGACTAGCATACCATGTTAAAATTATAGTGGTTTTAGTTTTCAGGTGACAATATTTTTAGCATATACTTTTAAACATGTTTTTCCTAATGTTTTGATTGATAACAAATAATTAAAATTTGGAAGTATAGTATGCTAATAAAGAGTGCATTAGAATTGTGTTTTATTAAGTTGTAACCAAAACACAAAGGTTCTCTTGGATAATCTAACAGAAGGTTTTGAGTGAGGCTTGGCGAGGCTCACACCATGAGTGACAATCGTGAATATGGCAGTTTCCATTTTATGGCTCAATCTTTGAGTGTTCCAGCTTGGTCTCCAGACAGACCATCAGATACGTAATGGATATTAATGTAGTGGGGGTGAGAGTTTCCTTTCGAGACAAAGTACTTGCAGATAAACAACCAACTCCTGTGAGAGGAAATTTGATCTCATTGCAAAGGGTTTAGCACGTATTGATTTGATAGGGGGCAACATGTTAACTCCCAACAATTACATTTGATGCTAATCTTATCGTTGAGTATAGCACAGAATGGAGGGATGCTCTTATCGTCTTTCTTATTGGTAAGAGGTTGGGTTTTAAAGTTATGCGGGAAAAAGTAATTTTGATTTGTTGGACATAGACAATGGGTACTCCATGGTAAAGTTCGATCTTTCAGCGGATAGGGACAAAGTTTTACAAGGAGGCCCATGGATGGTTTTTGACCATTATGTGGCTATCACCAACTAGACTCTGGAGTTTGATTCTACCACAATGATTGTCTGGATTTGACTTACATGTTTAAATTTAATTTTCTATGACAAGAGCTTCTTATTTCCCATTTTTTCAGCCATTGGTAAACCTGTCAAGATTGATCAAAATACTTCAAAATTTGCACGATGTCATTTTTCTAGAGTTTGTGTGGAGATAAACCTCGGTCAGCCGGTTTTCGGCAAGGTTTGTGTTCAAGGGCATTAACATAAGGTTGAATATGATGGCCCACATGTTATATGTAGCAAGTGTGGATGTTATGGGCATGTTACTAGGTTGTGCTCCTTGCCTGACTCAAGTGTGAAGCCTTTTCTGGATGAGTCTCCTCCTTCTTTGGATGAATAATGGTTGGATTAGCCGCATGAAGCTATTTTTCTGTCCACTCTGGCAGACTTTAATGTGGTTAATGATATCCCCGAAATTCATGGGGATTGGTTGGTTGTTACAAGAAAAAAATGGATTAATATTAAAGTAGGGAAAATTGGCACTTCCACCAATTCATTACACGTTGGAATCAAGGGAAACTGTTTCAAGATGAGGTTGTCGTGTTGCTTGCTAGTGAAGATACTTTTATGGGAGATCAACAATAGTTTGGTTTTCTTTGTTATCTTATCTCCTTCGTTTTTGATGATTGAATTCCAAGATTTTAGCATTCTTGCTTGGAATATTCACTACACTATTAATAGGAATGAGCGTCATCATGCTAAGGACCTTGTTCGTAAGCATCGGCATTCTATTGTGATTATTCTTGAGACCCAATGTCAGTTTCAGGATGCTAGAAGTTTTTGGAATGGTTTGGGTTTCCAAAAATGTGGTATTATGGAAGCTTCTAGCCAGGATGATGGTATTTGGGTTCTATCTTCTATTGGTAGTCAGGTCAGGTTCTTTGTGTTGGATAGGTGCCCTCAAGCTATTTCGATCAAGTCCAGCTTGAGGATTGTGAATGGGTTTGTTCTACTATCTATGCTAGTCCATCCTAGGGTGTGCAAGAGTTGTTGTGGCATCATCTTGTTCATCTTCGCTTTTCTGTGGTTCCTTGGCTGCATGTGGGGGACTTTAATGAAGTTTTGTTACCTTCCAAGATATGAGGTGGTCGCTTTCTTACATCAAGGGCTAACATGTTCTCTCAAGTGTTGGAAAAATGTGGACTTTTGGATTTGGGAGCAGTTCGTAGTAGGTTCACCTAGTTCCGCAGGGAGCATGGTGGGCGCAACATTTCTAAGCGTCTGGATAGAGGTCTTTCAGATTTGAGTTGGAGAACTGCCTTTCCTGAAGTTTATGTGGAGAATCTTGTGAAGCTCCATTCTGATCATTATTCTCTCTTGGTTCTCTATGGTGGTGGTGAAGACAGATCATGTAGGCCTTTCAGATTTTAGGCAGCCTGAACTTTTCATGAGAATTTTCATTGTGTAGTTCAAGATGCATGGTCTAGTGGTGCTGGGAATGTAATGGATGGGCTTAACAAGGTTCGAGAGGAGATGTTGACTTTTAGCAAGAATACTTTTAGAAACATTTTAGATGAAAACGACGGGTTGAAACTAGAATTAAGGGGATTCAACTTAAACTTGAACAAATGGATGATATGGATCTTACGAGAATGGAGGCCAAGTTGCGTCGTGAGTATAATGTTATTTTGAGACAAGAGGATATGCTTTGGTTCCAAAAGTGATGTAAACCACGGGGGGAAACCTATGATTTTTGGAGGCCATGTTCTTGCAAAGAATTTATAGCATAGTTTGGTTTATTTTATTTGCATTGATTCAAATAAATGAGATTGCATTCTCATGTAGTCTTAGGTTTATTTTCCTTCAAGTATTTTTAGTATTTAATTCATGTAATATGGGTTGGGATTTATTTGTAACATGGTCCCTATTTTGTGACCAAGTAGTTCACTTAGGTTCAAGGGTAAGCTTGTCACGTGGCTAAGGCAATGAAATTAAAGCATGGTCATTTTCTTACATGGAAGAGGACGTGAGGAACTCTATCTCTAAGGAAACAAGGAGATAAGGCATGGAGAAAACAAATTATTTGAAGATAATTATAAAGATTATATCTTTCAAATCTGATCCAATTTAATGCTACAAACAAGGAATCAAGTGAAGATATGATTATGTTGTGGGAGGCTACAATCAAGGAAGTGAAGATAAGATTTGTTTATACCAACAACATATCTTATAAACAAATCAGCCCCAACAAAGATAAGATTTGTTTATACCAACAACATATCTTATAAACAAATCAGCCCCAACAAAGATAAGATTTGTTTATACCAACAACATATCTTATAAACAAATCAGCCCCAACAAAGATAGATTTGAGAATTCAAATTTAACAAGCAACTTAGTCAAATCCTATCATACAAAATTCGACCAAGCAAGGAAGAGATCAACCCTTGATAGGATGAGGATGAGAATGTGGATGGGGATAAGGATAGGAGGAGAAGGAGGACGAGGAAGAGGATGAGGATGAGGATGAGGAAGAGGATGAGGATGAG
>NC_032023.1:5620347-5624749 GCF_001865875.1 Lupinus angustifolius | reverse complement strand
ATCATAGGGCCCCCCCCCCCGTGGTTTACATCAAAAAGTCTAGAGAGAAATGGGTTAAGTTTGGAGACAAAAACACGAGGTTTTTCCACAGTGGTCAGAAGACAACATAATAAAGTTCATGGCCTTTTTCTTGATGATGGTGTTTGGGACACTGATCCACCTAAACTTAAGGAGGAGGATCACAAGTACTTCAAGCGATTGTTCTTTTTAAGACTAGCAATGTTAGTTTGGACTCTTACAATGTGTCAACTCCTATTCTATTTTATATAGGGGTTGATGCATTGCCAACTATGTTTTCCATGGAAGAAGTTACTGGTGTTGTTATGAATATGAAATCTTTCAAGGCCCCTAGTCCAGATGGCTTCAAACCTTTTTTTCCCACAAAATATTGGCATATTTTGGGAACTAAGGTGTGGGATTTGGTGCAAGATGCTTTCAGATTCGGGTTTACAGATCTTCACATCGTGGAAACGTTGGTTGTCCTTATCCCTAAAGTCAACAAACCTACTACTTTGAGAGAGATGCAGCTGATCAGCTTGCGTAATGTCATCTACAAAGTTATCACTAAGGTTCTAGTTGATAGACTGAGCCCATTTTTGGAGGAGCTTATTGGGCCTTTGTAGAGTAGTTTCATTCCTATGAGAGGTACTACTAATAATGTTATTGTTGCTCAAGAGGTTATGTATTATCTACATAGGACTAAGATGAAGAAGAGGGCAATGGCGTTCAAAGTGGATATGGAGAAGGCCTATGATAGAGTTAATTAGCACTTCTTAGAAGGCACTCTCGTTGACTTTGGTTTTCCATCTATTAAAGTGGCTCTCATTATGTGGTGTGTTAGGTCTGGGAACATGTCTATTGGGTCTAGGCTGAAGGGTTTTACTCCAACTCATGGTCTCCGTCAAGGTGACCCTATGTGTCCTTACTTGTTTGTTCTTTGCATAGAGAAACTTGCTCTCCTTATCCAACACAAGGTGGAGATCGGTCAGTGGCCCGCTTTGAAGGTCTTGAGGGGTGGGCCTGCTTATCCCATTTGTTGTTCGCTGATGATGTTATGCTCTTTTCAAAAGCTTCAAAGTCTCAGGTGAGGATGGTCTCTGAGACGTTGAATGACTTTTGTAAGGCTTCAGGTTTGAAGGTGAATGTCGAGAAGTCCAAGTACAAGTGTTAAAACAATGTGTCGGTTAGAAGGAGGAGTAGCTTCACGAGTGTTTGTTCTATGCAGGTTGTTTGTAATATTTGTACCAACCTGGGCATTCCACTTGTTCAAGGCATGGTTTCTAGAACTGTGTTTAACCCTATCATCGAGAAGATTCATCATCGCTTCGCCTGAAAATAAAATCTTTTAAATAATGTGGGTAGGCTTTGTCTTGCTAAGTCAGCGATTAGTTCCATTCCGAATTATTCCATGCAGACCTTGTGGTTTCCACAAAATATTTGTAATGAGATTGATAGAATGATGCGTAATTTTGTTTGGGGAGGAGATACCCAGAAGCAAAGTCTCAATTTGGTTAAATGGGATACTATAACTAAGCCTAAGATCTAAGGAGGCCTCGATATTTGAGATTCGCGTTCAACTAATGTTTCTCTTCTTGGTAAGCTTTGTTGGAGCTTGATCTCAGATTGCAATAAAATTTCGTGTACTTTTTTGAGGGGTAAGTACATTTGTGATGTCTCCTTATTATTTTCTAATCATAGATCTTGTGCCTCTTATACCTGGATGAGTATTTTCAAAGCGATTACAGCTCTTCGAGATGGTTTCTATTTGCATATCAGTAGAGGAGAGGTCTTGTTTTGGTATGATAACTGGTCTGGGTTGGGTGCTCTTTGTAATTTGGTGAAATATCTTCATATATCGGACACCATGCTATGTGTGAGGGATATTTGTAATGGTGATAATTGGGAACTCAACAGGTTGGCTACCATAATTTCATTAGATATCAAGAGCTTAATATCTAACTTTGTTATTCACGTTGGTACTACCATTTGAGGATGGTTAAGTTTGGAGGCTGAAAGTGCAAAGTGTCAAGATAGGACTTAGCTTGCCTATGTTTTGATGAAGACAAAGGATTTAGTGAAAGCTTAAAGATATCTCAACGAATCAACATGTCAAAAATTCAAGAGCTTCATGTCTAAACTAGAGTCTTAGATATGTGTCTTAGTTATTGAGTCTAGGTTAGGTAAACCTAGATGCAAATCTCACAAGTTCTAAAAACTATCATATCATTTACATGAGACATGCCATCTAGATTATTATATGTTCATGCATTAATCATACATGTTATTTGTGCATCTTAGGCATAACATAATGGTAAAACATGTATAGTTGATAAGCATAACATAGAGGTAGTCTACCATTTAATCTCTTAACTGAAAATATGCCAATTAATCGATTAAGCAAGGCTTTAATCGAATAACATGAAAACATTTTTAATCACTTTCAATAGATAACTGAAAAATAGAATTCGGTTATTCTAAATAGTCTGTTAATCGATTAAAAGGACACTCAATCGATTAACTAGGCGTAAAACAACATTTCTATATAAACTGTGATTGTACACCATGCTTCATACATTCATTTTTAGAATTGCTAAGTTGCACATTTTTTGTGCTAATTGTATGTCATATAGGCAGAGAGAATTGCATGTGAGAATAGTGAGAGATAGTATCATGCTTAGGGATTAAAATGTCATCCAATTGCATGTGACTAAATGTGTTCATCATTGTATCTTTTCTTGCATGATTCTTGCATTTATTTTAGAGATTTCATAGGGTAGAAATTACATGTTTCTATATAATTCTGAAACTAGAAAATGAAACATTAAATCTGATATATTCTTGTAATGCATGCAATTGCTCTAATGATAATTTATGTCAATCAACTTTCTGTGATTCTTGCGAGACTCTGAAAAATGAAAATTTGAAAGTTAATGAAAAACTCGCAAAATTCACAGAGAGTGAAAACATGTTAACACTATGCTTAGCCAAATTAGAAATGTTGGTGACCATACCGGACTAGGATATATTCCCCCTATGCGTAGGAGAAGACCATATAGGAGACCTATTAATTGACCAAATAAGAAATTTTTTAATAAGAAGATTCCTACATGTTGTTATTGTGGCACACATGGCAACACTTCCTACTCTTGTTACATTAGAAAATATGGTATAACTAGTGGCATGTATATCTGGATGAAAAGGGAGATGACTCCCTAGTTACTAACAGAAAATGACCCAATATAACTTGGGTATCTGAAAAAGGCAAGTGATCTACTTTTCCAGGTATGTCTACGAGCACATGGACAACATTGGTATCTTGATAGTGGATGCTCGAGACATATGACGGGTGATAGATCAAAATTCCTAGATCAATCCTTGAAAGAAAAAGGGTTTGTCACGTATGGAGACAATAACAAAGGAAAGATACTTGGCACCAGAACTATTGGCAACTCAAATCAGGCAGTGATCGAGAATGTGATATATGTTGAAGGTCTTGAACATAATCTCTTGAGTATCAGCCAAATATGCGATAAAGATAACCGTGTATATTTTGATTCAGAATGTTGTATAATTCGTGACAATATATCTAATAAAGTTAATATTTTCGGATATCGCATAAATAATATCTATATGGTTGACATGGAGGATGTCATTACTCTTTTCTCAAAATGTTTTATATCTAAAGAGGATGACATCTGGCTTTGGCATAGGCGCGTCGCTCGTATTCATGTAAAGCATCTAGATAAGTTGTCCAAAAATAATTTGGCTGATGGACCACCAAAACTTGATTTTAAAACTCAGGAAACTTGTGATACTTGTCAAAACTGTAAACAAGTTAAAAACTCTTTTGGTAAAAAGAATGTGATATCCACAAAAAGACCCTTGGAGCTTCTCCATATGTACTTGTTTGGACCATCACAGGTTATGAGTTTTGGTAGTAGTTTTTATGCTTTAGTAATTGTTGACAATTTCTCTAGATTCACATGGACATTATTTCTATCGTCCAAGAGCGATGCATTCAAGTCTTTCAAAAACCTTGCCAAACAAATCCAAAATCAGTTTAACCATAAGATAATATATATTCGATCCGATCATGGTGGCGAATTTGAAAACCATCAATTTGATAAATTTTGTGATAAATATGGTATTATGCATCAATTTTCGGTCCCTCGTACCCCTCAACAAAATGGAGTTGTTGAGAGGAAGAATCGAGTCTTAGAAGAGCTGGCTTGAACCATGCTAAACGAAAGCAAGGTTCTTAAATATTTTTGGACTGATGCAGTACATACAGCTTGCTATGTGATAAATCGTATACTCTTGAAGCCTACTTTTTCAAAAACACCTTATGAACTTTTAAAAGGCCGAAAACCTAATATTGCTCATTTTCATGCTTTTGGTTGTA
>NC_032023.1:5618462-5620247 GCF_001865875.1 Lupinus angustifolius | reverse complement strand
TAGGGTTTTCATTGCATAGTAAAGCTTATCGAGTCTTTAATAAATATTCAATGCAAGTAGAAGAGTCTATGCATGTCCATTTTGACGAATCTTCTCCAAAAGAGAAGAGAAAGATATTTTCTGATGATGTTGCAGGTGCTTTAGAAGAAGCATACTCTAAGGACATGGACTAGGACAAAGAAGTAGAGAAAATTGTCCAAGATGAGCATTAGGACCTACCTATCGCGTGGAAAACCAAGAATGATCATCCACTCGACAAAGTTATAGGTGATATAACTACGGGGGTGGTAACCCGTAGCTCTTTACGTAACTTTTGTAACTTTGTTGCTTTTGTATCTCAAATCGAGCCAAAGACCATCAATGAGGCCATTGAGGATGTGCACTGGGGTATAGCTATGCAAGAAGAGCTAAACCAGTTCGAGTGTAATAATGTATGGGACTTGGTCCCTAAGCCTAAAGAACATCCAATGATTGGTACTACATGAGTCTTTCGTAACAAATTAGATGAATATGGCTTGATCATAAGAAATAAAGAACGCTTAGTGGCCAAAGGCTACAACCAGGAAGAAGGCATCAATTATGATGAGACCTACGCTCCTATAGTCAGATTAGAGGTCATTAGGATGCTTTTATCCTTTGCATCAATTTGAACTTTAAGCTCTTTCAAATGGATGTCAAGAGCGCCTTCTTGAATGGCTACATTCAAGAGGAGGTATATGTAGATCAACCTCTCAGCTTTGAATATTTTAAATATCCGAACCATGTATATAAGCTCAAAAGGGCCCTTTATGGCCTGAAACAAGCTCCCAGAGTTTGGTATGATATATTGAGCTCTTTCCTCTTGGAAAAAGGGTTCGTGAGAGGTATGGTTGATAGTACCCTATTTTTTCGTAGATTAGATAATCATGTATTATTAGTTCAAATATATGTTGAGGATATAATCTTCGGATCTACTAATGACATTCTTTGTAAAACAATATCAGAGATGATGCAGGGTGAATTTGAGATGTCGATGACGGGTGAGCTGACCTTGTTTCTTGGGCTACAAATCAAACAAATGGAAAGTGACATCTTCATTCATCAATCGAAATGCTGCAAGGAGTTACTGAAGAAGTTCGACATGGAAAAGTGTAAAGAAGCTTCAACACATATGGCGTTCGCTTGCTATCTAAACAAAAATGAAAAGGGAAAAGCAATTGAGGTAACCAAGTATCGAGGGATTATCGGCTCATTATTATACTTAACTGCGAGTCGCTCCGATATTATGTTTAGTGTTTGTATGTGTGCTAGATTTCAAGCTTTGCCTAAAGATTCACATTATTGTTAAACGCATAATGAGATATTTAAAAGGAACAACTAATATGGGTTATGGTATCCTAGGGATGCCTCATTATCCTTGGTAGGGTATTCCGATTCTGATTTTACGGGATGTAAGTTGGATCGGAAGAGCACTAGTGGGACTTGTCACTTACTATGTAGTTCCTTAGTTACATGGCACAGTAAAAAGCAAGCGTGTGTTGCTTTGTCCACCGCCAAAGCAGAATACATTGATGCCGGTGTGTGTTGCGCTCAAATGCTATGAATGAAGCAGCAACTTAAGGACTTTGGACTTATCCTAGAAAAGATTCTTATAAATATGATAATACAAGTACCCTAAACCTATCCAAGAATCTCGTTTTGCATTCTAGAACCAATCATATAGAAATTAGACATCATTTCTTGCGTGACCATGTACAAAAAGGGGATTGTGTGCTTGAATTTGTTGAAACTACTAAGCAATTGGCT
>NC_032023.1:5595381-5618362 GCF_001865875.1 Lupinus angustifolius | reverse complement strand
AATTATCTTGATTAAAATCGTCTAAAACTTTATTATGTGTTTCGCATGATTAATGTCTTATATGCTTCAAAATGTATATTTTTTGTGAATGCATTATATTCCTATTATAACTCATGATCTTGTATGATAAACTGTAAATGTATATGTGTTTGAGTAAAAATTGCTTCATATATGTTAGAAATCTTTGCATGCCTTTAAAACCCAAAAACCTCTTGATTCTACAAATCTAATGCCAATTAATCGATTAACTATAATTCTTAATCGATTAAAATGAGTTCAAGTAGCAAACATTTCATTTTTCACTAAATTTAATCGATTAACATTCCATTTTAATCGATTACCTAGGCTCATTTTTCTGAAAATCTTGAATTTTAACTATGATTAATCGATTAAATACAACTCTTAATTGATTAACGACAACATATAAATTATAATCAGTAGCGTTTTTGCCATTTTTTCAAGCCCTCTCTTCCCATTTTTCTCTCAAAATATTAGAAGCAACAACAAAATTCAAATTCTTAGCTTAAAAGAAGAATTAAACCTCACCTATACCCATATTGCACCTCAATTCATCCATATCTTTCTCTCAAATTCCCCAAGAAACCCCATTCCCAATTCCAAATCATAAGCTTTAGGTTCCCTCCCTTATCCTTCTTCTCCTATCATACACTCACGATTTTCAATCAACAATGAAAATAGGAAGTTCGAAGAGGTTCAAGACAAATGCTCAACGCATTCGTAGGCCTCCTACCGCTTCATCTTCGAATCCGAGTATGAGGCACGACCGTGGAGATCCTTAGTACTCGCTCATACTTCAAGGACTCGGTTGTCAAAGTTTTAGGGAAGGAAACCAACCTACATAAGGTATGCTGATCTAACCTAGATGGCGGAACATAATTTTGAGTTTCCGCAAGGTATGCAAGCTCATGGAGTTGTGATGTTTTTGGAATTAACGGGTAATCTGTACCCCGTGTTAATTAGAGAATTTTACGCCAACTTTCGATATAAGGGTGGCAAATATTGGTCTATGGTTTTGGGAAATTTATTTGAGATGGATAGTGATATTTTTATTAATGTGGGTGGATTATCCACTAATGGTGCTAGCCTAGGTGATTGTGAATGACTTAAGGATTTTGATACTACTGAGGTTTACAAATAATGTCTAAGAGGTCCTCATCTGTATATCCAGGGAGAACTAACTAAAGTTGGTTCATTATCTATAGAGAATAGATTGCTTCACTACTTGATTATGTATATTTTAGTTCAGAGAAACACCAATCATGCACAACCTACTGTTAATGATCTGAAATTCATGTATGTTGTTAAGGAAAATAGCATGATTAATTGGCCTGATGAGATCCTGAAGGTCATGTATAATGTCTCTACATCGCAATCCAAGTTGCTGCCCTATAGTATATTCATATCGAGAATCATTGATTATCTACACATTGACGTATCTGACACCATCATCACAAAGACTTCTGATAAAGATCACCTTGTTGGTGAAAGCCTAATCCACAAGATGGATATCTATAAGTATGAAAATAATTGGCAATACCAAGAGGATTACGCTATCATGGATTTGGATCTATCTGATGATGAGGAATAGGCTGGAACAGGTCAACCTAATGCAGGAAATCAGGGGGAGCCATCTGGAAATGCGCCGCAGGAATCATCTGGAAATGCGCCGCAGGAACCATCCTTTGGATTAGCTCAGCTGGATGCCATGGACAAAAGGCTGAATAACAGAATCGATCTACATTTTCAGTCTCTGAAGGACTCCTACCATACACATTTGGAGCAATTTGAGGAACGTCAGGTTGCCTACATCGATAACCACTATCAGGCTATGAGGAGCTTTGTTCAGAACACTACTGTGGCACATAATGAGAGGTTTTATGCATAATTTGAGATGCTGAGATTCCTCATATGGGGCGATAGTAGTCTGACCATTCCTGATGACAGAGATTCTCCTCTGCATCCCTAGAATAGAATTCCTTAGACCTTAGGTTGCCTTAGGTTTAGTTCTTCTGTATGGCTACTTTTCAGGATTTATGCTGCTTTGTACTTTTGAGACATATTTTCTCTTATGTTTTTTGGGTTGTAACTCTAACTATCTACTTTTGTTGTACTACTACGACTTGATATGCATGTCATTTGAACTTAAATCGTTACTATTTTGGTTTTGAAATTTGCTTACATAACATGCTTATCTATGTCAAATATAGTATGAATACATGTTTAATGGTTCTTGATCATGTTTAATTATAGGTATCTCTTATGTCTGATTGAGCCTGATGTTTGAATGCTATAATATAAATGCTTGATCATTCCATGCTTGATTAGTTCTTGTATAACCTTCCATGCCATTAGATCTGTCAAATTGTTGTATTCTGTTGTTTTAATCGATTAGCCAATTGTCTTAATCGATTAAATGCTAATCAATATGCGCACATGTTCAATTTTTCCATCAACTTGTTGATTAATTACGTTCCCAATATTAATTGATTAATTATAGTTTGAGTTCACTACATATCTCTTCTTACTTTTGGCCAAAATTCATTGAGTTTATATTTTTGATAATGTCAAAAGGGGGAGAAAGGTTGCTTTGTTGTTTGATGTGTGCAAGTTGTAAATAAAATTCAACTTCCCTTGTCTAGCTATGCGCTTTAACTTTAAAATCAACAACCATGCATTCTATGACCGTCTTCAAGCTATGCATCAAAACAAAATTTGGTGTTGAGTTTATCATCATCAAAAGGGGGGAGATTGAAAGTGCAAAGTATCAAGATAATATCATTCTTAGGGATTAAAATGACATCCATTGCATGTGATTAAATGTGTTCATCATTCTATCTTTTCTTGCATGATTCTTTCATTTCTTTTAGAGATTTCTTAGGGTAAAAATTACATGTTCTTCATGATTCTGATCTTATACATATTCTTGACAATTTGTGAGATTTGTATAGGGTTTATAGCTTGTTCTTAATTGTAATATTTGAGCCACTTTGTGCTTCACATTACTCTATTTTTTGTGTTGTTTTTGTAACAAGGAAAGTCGTCTCTTGGTGTCGTACCACCAAAGAGATACAGAGAGTCTTCACCAAGACTTGGAGGTCTTGAGTTTAGAACATACTCTTGGCTGGGACTGGATCGTAGGAAAGGTTTTCCTAAGCGATAAGTGTGGTCAAACCAAGGTAGGGGTTCTGAGAATTTAAGAAGGTAGCGTCCAAGATCTTGTAATTGGAAGTGTGTATGTAATATACATTGGTTTCAGTTTTAGTGAAGAAAATCTCCCGAGATCGGAAGGGAGGACTGAATGTAGTTTTATAGTGGACTACAAAACGAACGAGTATAAAAACCTTGTTGCAGACTGTTTCTTACCCTTATCTCTTTATCTTTAAAAGTTGTTTTAGTTGCCTATTTTAGCTGATAATTTGAATATTATAATTCTGCCATATAAAGATCATTTCTATTCAAATATATCTGTTGTATCATTTCTATATAATGGGTAAGTGGCTGTGCAATCGAGCCATTCAACAACTGTCTGTTTTGTGCGACTTAATCGATTAAGGCAATCCTTTAATCGATTAATTGGGTGATTTTCTAGAATAGGGCTTTGGGGCGAGTAGTGGTATTTGGGAACCGCGACACCTATTCAACCCCCCTTCTAGGTGTATTCTATCACCGATACCTAAGAGAGGCACCATGGTTCTGGGAGTTACACAACTAGCTCAGGATACAAATGGTTCAAATAAGATGGTGAGGATGTTCCTCCAGTTACTGTGTGGAGATGGTTGTGACATTTACATGTTCCAGAAAAGGTAAAATTCATGTCTTGGCTTGTTGTCCATGATTCTTTCCCGACTAAAGAGCTTCGCTTGAAGCGTATGTTACCTATGAGTCATGTTTGCTCTCGTTGTAATAATCATGTGGAGGACCATCTTCATATGCTTCGTGATTGTTTGAATTCGGCTCTCTTTTGGCGTCGTCTGGGCTTCATTGATGTCGCGTTTTGGAATAATTAGTCTTTCCATACTTGGTTGGTTGATAATGCTCAAGGGCCCAATGGAGGCTTGTTATTGGTTGGCATTTGGTGGGTTTGAAGGTGGAAGAATAACTCTATTTTAGATTCCTCGGCCTGAGATATTAATCTTGTTACTATGAGAGCTCATCATGACTTTAGAGTTTGGTTTAGTTGGGCAAGTCAGAATATTGTGGAGAATGGTACTCCTTGCTTCCAGTGGGTCCCTCCAGCGTTTGGGCAAGTGAAACTTAATGTTGGTGATTGTTGTTCGGTAAGCACAAGGATTATGGGTGTTGGTGGTGTGATTCACACTCATGAGGGCCTGTGGCAAGCTGATTTTTACTATTGATGTAGAGTTTATGGCGATGGAAATCAGGCTCCTTTATTAATATAATCAAACATTTTGTATCATTTTATACCATGTTTAAAACCAAGAAATACACACTTTTTGGTTCTAGGATCAAGCTTCTTTCTGTTGTTAGTCAAAGTAGATACAAAGCATAAACAACCAAAGACTTTAAGATTTAGAAGATTTGGCTCAAGTTTGTAAAGGATCTCATAAGGAGATTTCTTGTCAAGGAAAAGGGATGGCTGTCAATTAATCAAATATACAGCATGAGCATCACCATAATTCCAAAAACATTTTGGTAATGATGATTGATACATAAGAGCTCTATTCACTTCTAGTATGTGTTGATGCTTCCTCTCAATAATTCCATTTTGTTGAGGTGTCTCAACACAACTTTTCTGATGAATGATCCCTTTGGAATTATAGAAATTCTCCAATCTAAATTCAGGCCCATTATCAGATCTCATGGCTTTTATTCTACTGTCAAATTGGTTTTCAGCCATGTTAACAAAAGATTGAACAAGCATAAATGTCTCAGATTTAGCTTTCATAAAGAACAACCAAGTATGCCTAGATTTATCATACATTATAGTAAGGAAATATCTATGTCATAGGATGAATGGGATAGAAATAGGACCCCATATGTCCATGTGAATGAGATCAAAGATATGAGCAGATTTATTATTACTGTCATGGAAAGATAACTTTCTTTGCTTAGCATAATGACATATATCACATGGTTCAGTACTGACTTTAGTATCTACGAAAGGAAACATCTTATTCAAGATGGCGAGCTTGGCAGTGGAGGGATGACCAAGTCTTTTATGCCATAAGTCATAACTGCTACAATTGATAGTTTCAGTTTTCTCAACATTGTTAACTAAACTATTGAAACTGTTATGTAAATTCTTAGCAATCATCCTCAATGTGGAATCTTCCTATATCACAAATTTGGAGTTAGTGAAAGTTAACTTGTAGTTAAGGACAAAGGTTAATCTGGAAACAAAAAATAGATTAAAGCTGAAGTTAGGAATATAGAGAACAATGCTCAAACATAAATTATTGGAAAAGAAATGGTTCCTATACTGTTACTCAGAACTTCATTTCCATTATGCAGTCTAATTTGAATACAATCTATTTTCTTGAAGAATTGGAATTATGATAAATAGAAGCAAACATGATCAGTTGCTTCTGTATCAAAAACCCAATCCTTTGATATAATACCACAAGCCATGAGTTGAGGGTTACCTTGACTTAGAGAATCAACATTGGTAACTTGATTTGTAAATTGATTCACTTGGTGATTGGCTGGCTCTTTAATCATATCTAGAATGGCTTTGTGTTGATCAACAGTAAAGACTCTTATGCTTTCCTTGGTGTCTTGATTACTTTCTTCACTGCAATTAACAATATTATTGATGTTGTTATTCTTCTTATAATGAGAGGGAAACCCATGTTTCTTGTAACAAGTGTCCATAGTGTGGCCAACCTTATTACAATAGAAGCAAATCTTGCCATTAGAACTTCCTCTTCCTCCAATACTCACCGAACCTCTTCCTATGCTAGTGTTAGTGAAGGTTCCAAATCCTCTTCCCTTAGACTTTGGCCTACTAGGATTCTCATTAGAGGTATTAGCAAGAATCCATACATTACCTAATTGATCAATTACATCTAGAAACTGTCTTTCTTGCTAACTAAGAAGAGAAAAGGTTTTGTTTATGGATGGAAAATGATCCATAAGCATGATATGAGATCTAACAACAGAGTAATTCTCATTAAGACCTCTTAAAAATCTAATGACATTGTCATTTTCCCTATAGGATCTAACAATCCCAACAAGATTAGAGGCACACTATGCTGGACATGAAGGTATGCGTCTGAAATTATCTAATTCTCGCCATAACCCTTTTAGATGTGTGTTATAAGAATTTATGGATAGATTTCCCTACCTTACACTATAAATTTGTTCTTGCAAATCACAAATCATGAAAACATCATCTTGATAATATCTCTCATTCATATCCTGCCAAACCTCAAGAGAAGTATCCAACCAAATAATGCTCTGCAAGATTGCTTTGTCAATTGAGTGGTTGATCCATGAAAGCACCAGAGTATTACATTTGTCCCATGCTGCAAATGAAGGACCTGTTGTATTCGTTTTTGGAAGAGATCCATCTATGAATTGCAATTTGTTCTTAGTCTTTAGAGCCATCATCATGGCTTTTGACAAGGAATGATAATTGATTCATGTTAATGGAGGAGACATCAATGCTACTCTAGGATTTTCATTTGAACTCATGTAAAAAGGGCTCAAATGATCATTGGGAGGATTGATTAAGGCGACAGTGTTTGTCATGTCTGATTAAGAAAAGAGGAACAAAGAAGCAAGAAGGAGATGAAGATGGAAGAATATCAGAGTAGAAGAATGTGCAACAAAGCATCAATTGATGCTCTTATACCATCTCATAAAATAAAACTCCATCAATATACCTTTGGTTATCGAATGCAAGAGATGAAGGGAAGGAGAGATTGAAGAATATGTAAAAAGGAAAAGCTGAATGTTTATTATATTGGAAATTAAATTTCAAACTAAAGCAAACAACAAAGATATAGGATGGTTCATAACAACCTTCTAACTAACTATAATAGATTAATGTGAAGACATATTATACAAAAAATACAAAGCAATAATATCCCTAAAGTATAAACTCAGGTTGCTTGCCAATGAAGAAACTGTTGACTATTAGAAATTCCTTTAAGACTTTGAGCTATTGATGGATGATCATGCTTGGTTCAGGGATTGACTATATTACACTTTCCAATATGCTTGAATTCATGATTGGGCATGTCTTCTTCATGATGCTCCAAAGGTATGCCAATGCATTGAGAAACAGGAACCAAGTTTAGCTCATGCTGATGCATTAGGGCTACTGTATTGGTTGATGAATCTGCATCATGGTGAATTGACTTGGCTGAGGTTGCCAAGCTTCCAATCAAGGCTGCTACCCCATGCTGCAATGGCTTGTCCAAGGAGGCTGAACTTGAATCTGCATTTGGCTTGGTTGAGGCTGCAACAACTGGAACATCATGCATCACTGTAACAGAATCATGCATCAACCTACAAGAATTTGCTTGTGAGAATGAATTATGTTTAACATGATCAATGCAAATTTTCCATATGTACTAGGATTGTTTTTATACTACCAAGGGTGGTGATGGTAAATGATGATTGATTTACTACGTTGGGTAGAGTTTTGTTGGTCGGGGTCCAAAATCATAATCAGTCTTAGACGGAAGGAAATCTTATTTTTCATTGTCAATGTTTCTATACTAATGGCTGTCGGGGTTGAGTATCATATATAGCTAAGGGGTCAAAGAGTCTATTTGGTAATAGTTATATTTCTAATAAATTGAACAATATCTTCTAATTTGGCACGATTGTCGGGGTTCAGTTTCATATACAGCTGAGGGGTAAGAGAGTCTATTGGGTAACAATTCAAATTCTAATAAATGGAACAATATATTTCAATATCTTCTAATTTGGTTGTGATTTTTAGAACTTCCATTGTAGATAGTAAATGTGTTTATGTAGGGGAACTGGGTTTTAGGCAGGTTGCTCCTATGGTTATGAAATGTAAGTTGTTTTATAGTGGTGGTTTGTGGTTTTCTAAAGGGTGACAATGTTGGGTTTTGTAGTTGTTCTATGGGTTATGATGGAGTAGTATCAACAATATGGTCTAGGGTTTCTACAAAAGTCTCATTAACTAACTCTACAAGCATGTTATCATAGGGGATTACTTCTTCAGTCTTTGGGGACTTAGCTTTTGAAGTTATTCTCTTCTTAGTTATTGTAGAAGCAATATTCCCAACAAGAATATTCTATATTATGCATGATATGGGGAGTTTATCATCATCTTCACTACCCTCCTTCATTGCCAATATGAGCTTTCGTGCGCTCTTAGGAATTGTCGGCGCATCAACAAGAATAACATGAGGTGCTTGTCATGCAAGCAAAACAAACTCTCTGAGTGGTTTCCTTGCCACGGGAGGTATTTTAGCCCACTTCTTGGCTTAGTATGAAAAACACACAAGAATTGTGGTTGAATTGTGTTTGTTAAGTTTTCTATAAGTTATACTTCAATAAAAAAATCATGGGAAATTATATAATTAAATAGAATAGGCAAATAACAATTGTTTTCAAGATATAAACTTAAAATAAGTTCAATTGCCTAGCGTTAAAAATAATCGAAACCAGTAAAGAGTTCAGGGATATACAGAATAACACAAGAATTTTAATATTGGTTCACTTTCAATAGGTAAGTTCAGTCCCTTCTCCCATAATGATTTTCAAATATTTCGCAAATAGATTACAAGTATTCAATACATCACCAGACAAGTATTTTTCTTACACCAAGTCTCTTCAGGTTCTAACAACTAAGTTTTTTTTTTAACTTTTCAAGCCTCTTTGGGCTGTAATAACTCAACTAAGTTGGATTATTGATCTTAATAACTCAAGATTTGAGAGTTTAATATCACTTGAGTGCGACTCACTCATAAATAAATATTAACTATTACAACTTATAAACTCACATGTCTTTTTTCTTAATCTCAACTTAATTGCCTCTAACAAATATATTACAAAACACATAAATTGTAATTCTATATAAATAGAATTTCTATACTAGAAGTATTTTTTAGAAAGTGTCAATGCACTTCTATTTTCTCGTATTCTTGTATCACTTCTCTATTTGTTCCTGTGAGATTCTCCTTCCTCTTATACATGAGTTTCAACTAATTGAAAGAATGTTTCGACGATCTTCAAAGAATGATTTCAAATATTCATTAAATGTATTAGTTTGTTGATCCCTCATACTGGAAATGAAGTTATTGCATGAATCTGTTGGGTATCAAGCCATCTTTTGCTTCACATTAAATATGTTGGATTAATGCAACCAGGTTCTTCTTGCATGATGTATCTATGTATTATCTTTTTTATCATTAAGTTCATGTTTTAATGAGGTTGGATGCACATTGCTAAGATGATTCTAATTTCTAGAGTATTAAGTTTGAATTACCAAAAAATAAATGTTTATAATAATTTAATCATTATTTAATATAATAAATTTGTATATCAAATATGCAAGTTCAAATGATTGGACAAATAGATATATTAACCAACAAAATATAATATAGTTGAAGTCATTAGACACAATGGTAATTGAAAACGGTTCTCACTTGGAAACACTTTTCTTAGAAGCATGTGACATGATTTTAATAACACATGTTATTGGACAATATGTCATTGGGCACAATATCTCGATATGATTAGCTTAGTTACTAGACGTGTTAAACTTAAAACATGACATATATCATTGAAGAAAGATATTGGACGCGTTAGACACATGTGTCATGTAAGAGATGATTTTAAATGTAAGTTATAACGACATATTGTAAAAAGATTACTTCATTATATATGCTTCGCAAAGTTAATACTCTGTGAATCATCAAAAGATCAGGAAAGGTATGGGACTAACAAATTGGTTACACTAAAATGTTTTAACTTCAAAACACCTAAACCAGTATTGTTCTAACAATCTCCCATGTTTTAATATTGTTAAAAACTCAAATTTAATTTGTTTTTCTAAGTCTACAGAGAGATAGAGAGCTCACTTTAAGACTAAGCGCTAAATAAGCTTCTCAAAAAGGTTTCACTAGAGACATTTAGAAACAATTTTGTCTTAGAGCAAAAACAACATATTCTATCAAATTCCACGTGTATTATTCATACAACCGACACAAATGCAATAAAATACATTTACAATTATACAAGTATATATCTTGTCTAATTTCTATACTTCCTATTTCTCTCAATTTTTTGTCATCAAAGAAAATATAAAAATAGATATCAACATCATTGTGAGCTAGAACATACATTGGTCAAACCAAATGTATAATTTGTTTTACAAAAGAAAGGAATAATGAGAATGGTTTTGGATACAAGATATTTGGATTAAGAGAGTGGGAGATTGGGATTTTGAGGTTGTATAGGTTGAATCACAACAAACATACGATTAAACTAAATTGGGATTTAGCTTTATCATCAAATTCTTTGATCTTCCATTTTACTTTTTCAGCAACAAGATAAGTTTTAGGTTGGTCTTCCGGATAAATCACTTCAACTCTTCAAGTGTAAAAGGTTGATTTGAATTTGTCTTGGACGCAAATTTTAATCTCCATTGGACTTGAAGGTTCATGTGGACGTAGATGTCAACGTGGTCTTGTTCATAAGTTGTTATTGAGGAGTCTCGATCCTCTCAATAACTGGAGAGGTCAGTGCAGAGCCATGATTATGACATATGGCAATGTCATTTTTTAACGGTCAAGATTTTAAAATGCAAATTAATATTATTTTTAATTAAATCAATTCAGAAAAATGACAAACATACTCTTTATTCTCTTTCTTTATATTCCTTAATCCCTAACCAGATCTAATCCCATGGCTGCCACCATATCCTCTTTGCGCCATTCTATAATTTTTAGGGTAAAAATTCACCTCTCAAAAAAATCAAAACTCACTTTTTATTCATGCTCAACAATGCAAAAGAAACCTTCCACATTTTTCCTCCTAATAAAAAAAAACAGAGACACATAATCCATGGTTCAAAGTCAAAGACACCATTTTTTCAATTCATACAGCAACTTGGACAAGTGAAACAATTAAGCAAAAAGAGTTTAGAAAAGGTTTGGTTGAGAGGATGAGGCGGAGGTGTTATATGTTAGAGGAAGAGACACTCCAGCGACGAATTCACAAAAGAAGTAGGTTACAGAGGAGAGATAAAGAATTTAGAACAAAAGAAAAATGGTGGCTGCCATGAGAAGAGATCCGGTTAGGGATTAAGGAATGAAAGGGGGAGAGATAAAAGTTATGTTTGTCATTTTTCTGAATTGATTTAATTAAAAATAATATTAATTTGCATTTTAAAATCTTGACCGTTAAAAAATGACGTTGCCATATGTTATAATCATGGCTCTGCACTGGCCTCTCCAGTAATGGAGAGGATCTAGACTCGTTATTAAGACAAGTACACCCAAGACATATCTATGGACAATATATTTGCATCATGGGAAGGCAATCTTGCATATCAAAGCAGGAGTGTCTTCCCATACAACAACAACTTCATCATCATGAAGTTCCTCTGCATGAGAAAATCTATCATCTCATCATCTACTAAGGCGTTTGGTTCTCCTTGTATTATACGTTGATTATCCATAGCGCTATTAACAATATTTATATTGTTCTTTAGATCATTTTCCTTGTTCATGTCCAACATTGGATGTCTTAGCCCGATATGTTGAGGAATAATGCCTAACTTTGTTCCTACAAAATGATGTAAGCATGGGTTTAGAATATTTTTGGCATCTCTGAATCCTCTGGTAGTGCAAACTCTGCTTGAAGGTGAGCAAATAGAAAGAAGTCCACCATCATTGCAGCTTCTCCATATGCATTGCGATACCATGTAGAAGTTGAAAATAATATAGATTACTCATGTGAAGAAGATCTAACTCCTTAACCTTGGATAGGTTTTGATGAAGACACCAACATTAACAAAAAGAAGAAAAATGATTGAAAACTTGAAAGCATGCACATCAAGTGAACAATAATTTGTAACTTTATAAGTTAAGTCCTTTCTAATTCTAAGCTAGTTAATTGAGTAATAATGAATAAATCATCTTAGGAATGATTTTCAAAATGTTTTGAAAACTTTAACTTGGTTTAAACACGAGTTTAAAACAAACTTTTAAGAAAAATGAGTAACAAGTTAGTCCAAACTAAGTAATAGATTACTAGAAAAGAGTAAATAGTTACCCAAAATTGAGTAACAGATTGCAACATAAAATAAAGTAGAGTAATTGTTACCCAATCGAGTAATCAATTACTCAATTGGATAGAAGCTTGGCCTAATCAATTACCCTAAGAGAGTAACTGATTGCCTAGTGTTGTTGCAGTAGTTTTTAAATTCAAGCAGAAACAACTTCAATCCAAACGAACCAATATCACTCCAATCGATTCCTACCTCTTGGAATGAGTACAATGACTGGTTGGAACTCTATTTAAACCACTCAAATGTTAGAAATGAAACACACAACTTTCATACACAATTTGCAACAACTTCAATCATAATTTAATGATTTGATAATCAAAGTTGTTGAGAGTTTTTCAAAAAAGTTTTTCTGCACTTTCATTGCTTTTGAAAAACATTAGAGCATTTATGTTATACTTATTATATTTGTCTTAGAGAGGATTGAGTTCATAAGTTTGAGATCATTTGGTAATCCTTAAGCCCAGACAAAATTTCTTCATTTGTTCATACATCTTAAATCACCATAAGTTATGGCGAGGGAAAGAGTGTAAACCAAGAATCGATGTGCTTCTTGTGAGTGAGAATCTTGAGAGAAATCATGGTGTAAGATTTGTAAGATTCAACTCATACATAGTGAAATTTCTTACGGTTTGCAAGAAGACTGGACCTAGCCTTAGGTGGATTGAAGGTGAACCAATATAGATTCAGTGTTATCTATCTTTTCCCAATTCCTATAATTTCCGCTGTTTCAACTTTTGCTTTCTTTAAGTCTTTCATTGCTAATATGTTTTTCCTCTACAAAAAGAGGGGGGAAATGTGTATCTGTAGAAAACTAATTCACCCCCTTCTTAGTTTGTCATCTAACTTATAGGTCAAACTCAGATATGAGTCAGTCTCAGTAGTTTATTATATAGGCAAAAGTCATTACAAAAGCTAAGATAATAACTATCCTAATAATAACTATGAAGATAGACTATAGACAAATTAGCATAAATGAAATTAACTAAATCCTAGATAAGATAATGTTCTACTAATCCAAATATCATCTAACACACCCCCTCTAGCTAGAACTTAGTAAGCTTGTCACAAATAATCTCTTTAAAATGATAATAACGAAATAATTATATAGGATAAAAACGTTGAAATGTGTTGTGAAATGAAAATTTTGCACATATAATAATCATTAGAATGACTGTTAATGTGAAAGGAAGTCACAACTAATATAATTCATCATTGGATAAAACGAGTCACTAGAATGATCATAGATGGGAAGAGAAACCACTGGTACAATCACAATCAGAATTGTAGTCGATGTGAAAATAAGTTATCATTAACATAACTCGTCAATGGGAGAAAATGCACTACTAGAATGAACATCGGTGGGAATAAAACACATTGATATGATCACCATCATAATGATCGTCGATGGGGAAAGAAGTCATTACTAACATAATTCTTCAATGAGAAAAAATAAATCATCAGAATGAACATCGGTAAGGATAGAACACAATGGTATAGTAATCATTGGAATGATCATCGATGAGAAAGAATCACCACTGACATAATTCCTTAATTGGAGAAAGGCATTACCGAATGACCATTAGTGTGAAGATTACCATGTGTATAAATAAAGGAAGAAGGCAAATTGATAGTATTAGAGCATGTTGGTGTTTGTTTACTTAAATAATTTTTGCATATAAATTGTGAGGTTGAGAAATAAATTTATGAATACTAACAAGAATATGACACAACAAATAAAAATGACTAATTGGAGTTTTGAATTTACAATATCACGATAGCGGAATAGTAACCAAACAAGTTATGGATGATGAAATCACTCTGATAATATATGTAGGGGATATTTAGTAAGAATGACAAATTTATATTAGAGTGAGAGCGTTGATTCTTAGCCTTTGGATTAAAATGAAAGACTTGGATTAGATATCACTTTTTAAAAAGTCATGTGCCTTCTACTTTGTTTTTACATCATATAATGGAGCCACAATGGATGCAAAAGCACTAACATCATTTTGATTCTTCGTTTTTGCTCCACATGCACAAAGAAGCCACTAAACTCTATTGTAACTTTCTTATATCCCCTCGCTCTTTAATTAGTAGGTAATGTGCACCATTTTTTGGACAGGTTCTTATGTACGATCTATCTTAGATGGTGGTGGCTAAGCTCACGGTTTGATAGAGCCTTTTATGAATGAGTAAGAAATGGAATTGATTAAGTAAGATAAAATAAAATGGAAAAGATTTGAGGTGATAGGGCGCCACAACACTTGAGGTGTTGATAACCAAGGTGAGGCTCGCCACAAGAACTTGGTTCTTGATAAGAACTTTTAATCTTGGTTCAGCCAAGAAGGTTTGGAGAATGCACAATGCTCTCACAAGGAATAATCCACAATTCAATATGAATTATACCCAACTTAACTTAATTATTTCATGGTGAATAAGCATACATATATAGGCAACCCAACTTGGCTCCCACGAAAAGAAATGGACAAGACATTAAAGTCCTAATTCATGGTGATCCAACATAGGATACCATTTGACTCAGACTATTCCTACACATGTTTTATTCAGGTAACATGTCCCTTATTACAATCAAGAAGAGAATTAAAGACATTAAACATAATGAAGAAGACATAGGATTCTTGTTAATGCTTGTGAGTCCATAATTTGATGAGTTGAATAGCATAGGATTCTTTGCCTTATGGATGTCACGGTTCAAGAAATGAATTACATGGTGAAATTCTTGTCTTAACTTCAAGTTATGGCTCCTCGGTTGAAGAATGAATGTTGATAGCATAAGATCCTTCTTCCAATATTATTCCATGGCTAGAAATAACTCCACTTTGAACACATGGTGAAATAGGAGTTAATTCACCATTAAATGTGTCCCACGACCTAGAATTGATGAGCATAGGACGCCATCTTCAAGAGTAGAAGTTCCCTCGGCCAAATGAAGTTTTTTGTGAGCAAAATTGCCTAGGATGTCGTTGGGATGATTTATGTCTATCAAGCCAAGGCCCAACGATTAGAATGTGGTGTTAAACCTCCATTAATGACCACATTAAGGCCTCAACGTGCACTTCAAGTTTTCCACGAGCAACACTTCTCCAACAGCTCTGAAAATGACTTATGATGTTGTTTGATGATTTATGCCCAACTGAATTATGTACCAACGATCCAAACATGGTGTAAAGCCACCATTAATGACCCATTTAAGTCCCCTTCGATCATAATCATGATTCCCACGAGCATTTCCTCTCCAATAGCTCTATTAGTCTTTATTTACCGTCCAAATAATAATAAATATAGTGAGAGTGTCGTTGGTGCAAGAAAAATAAAAGTTGGTCCAAGCATTAAAGTGTCGTTATACTTTTAGGCTTGTTTAAGTCCCAACTAGCCATTTTTAAAAATACACATTACTTTTGGGCATATTTATTGAAGGTGAAGTTATTTCTAGCTGTGGCATACAAATAGAAGAAGATTCATATGCTACTACATGGATTCTTCAACCGAGGAGCCATAACTCTTAGCTAAGACAAGAATTTCACCATGTGATTCATATCATAAAATCGCGGCATCAACAAGGCAAATGGTCCTATGCTATTCAAAATCATCAAGTCGTGGACTCATAAGCATCACACAAGAATCCTATGTCTTCTTCATTAGGCTTAATGTCTTTTAATTCTATTCTTCATTGTAATAAATCACATGTTACCCAAATTAAGCATGTGTAGGAATAGTCTATGAGTCAAATGGTATCCTATGTTGGATCACCACAAGTAGGACTTTAATGCCTTGACCATTTCTTTTCATGGGAACCAAGTTCTTGTGACGAGCATCACCTCGGCTTATCAACACCTGAAGTATTATGGTACCCTATCACCTGAAATCTAATCCATCTTCTTTTATCTTACTTAGTCAATTCCATTGCTTACTCATTCATAAAAGGCTCAATTCAATCGTGAGCTTGGCTAGCACCAACCAAGATAGATCGTTCATAGAACCTTCCAAAAAGGGTTCACATCATGAACATAACTTGGTTAACCATGCCATCCATTAATCTCATTTCAATGCAAATAAGCACGGTTTTGGCCTCCCAAGGGTCATTAACCCACTTAATAACTCAAAGTTCCTGAAATTTTTTAGAGATAAAATTTGGCAAAATAATGTTAGTTGTGAAACAAAATAGAGTTGGTGATGGTTGTTGTGTAAGAACAACTCTTTTTTCTTCCACCTTTTTCATGAGAAAAAGTGGTTTCCCTCCCTCTCTTTTTATGTGTTTGTTTTTGTTACACTCTCTTTTTATTTTCTCTCCATCTCTATTTTTTCTTCAAGATCTTGTTATCCTCAATGACTTGTTCAATAGTCAATGGTGAAAGAATCACCATTCTCTTCTTGTACATCAATGTGTACTTCTTGGTACGACCATCATGTTTAGCTCTTTTATCATATTGTCATCGGTGACCTAGCAACAAGTGACTAGCCTCCATATCCATAATATCACAGAGTATTGAATCCTCATAGTTCCCAATAGAGAAAGGAACTTCAGCCTACTTGTCCGCAAGCATTTCTCTCACCTTACTCTACCATTGTAGCCAGTATGGAATGGGATGTGCTTTAGTTTCAAGATTCAATTTTAACACTAATATTGTACTAACCACATTTGTACAACTTTCACTATCAATGGTCAAACAACAAACCTTACCACCAACTAAACACCTTGTATGGAAAATGTTCCCTTTTTGATCCACTGCAAGTTTCTCACGAGAAACTCTTCCCCAACAGCTCTGAAAATGACTTAGGATGTTGTTTGATAATTTATGCCCAACTGAATGATGCACCAACGTCTAATCATGGTTTAAAGCCACCAGTAATGACTCATTTAAGTCCCCTTCTGTCATAATCATGATCCCCACGAGCATTTCCTCTTCAACAGCTCTACCAGTCTTTATTTACCAACCAAGTATCAATAAACATAGTGAAAGTGTTTTGGTTAATGAAAAATAAAACTTGGTCCAAGCATTAAAGTGTCGGTTACACTTTTAGGTTTGTTTAAGTCCCAACAAGCCATTTTTAAAAATGCACATTATTTCTGTTTAGATTTATTAAATAAACTATAAAATAAAATATGCTAACTACTGGTCCAAACTTGACCCACACAATTATTATTGAAATTAAAAATGACTCACACTAAAGCATTAGCTATGCCTGACTCGGTCTGGCCACACCAAGCGCCAAGCTTGACACGTTAGGCGTAGGCGCCATGGTCAGAAATCCTTGCCATGCCAAATTGGCCAAACACCTTCCTCACCACTTGGTGTGCCAAGCTCATTGCCTCTGTCAGATGCGCCTGATGCACATAGGCCCATGCCTCGGTCAGGCGTGGTGCCTGATGTACCTGGCCCCGTGCCATAATCAGAATTGGTGCATTGGCCAAGTCATTGGCCTGTCTCATGTGCATGGCCTGGTCCATCCTTGGCTTGGTCAGAACCATGGACCATGATGCAATTGAGCATCTTGGCACCCCTTGGGCTAACTTTGGCTCACCATCATGGATCAACCCTATAAGTTATCCAAGAGCATTTTGTGCCCTTTTGCCCGTGCCCTTGTCATTGGGTCACTCATGCCTTTAAGATCATCATAGTCAAGTTTGGTCTCCTTAAGTATTGCATCAGCAGGTAAATTTTTCATACACCATATTATCTCAATTATAAGAAAACAACGAATTCTTATGAACAATGTTTACACTCCTTGTAGACTTCAGGAATTGTATCTTTTTAGGTGTGGCTAATGCATGTGCATGACCTTCATGAAATCGTTGAATTGCAATTTTTCCTTCTAATATCCTCTTGAAAACAATCCTAGCCTTACATCTTCATTGTTAGTTTTTTTCTTCTATTTTATGCAACCTTTTTTCATCAACAATCAATTCAGCTCGTTCTACTTTTTTCTATACTTTATAACCTTCTTTTGAGCAAAGAAAACACTTCCACCTCATACCATTTTTATTTGTTGTTTAAGATGAATTGTGATCATTAAAATTACTGGCATGTGCATAACATTTATAAAAGTTGTCTCCTTCCTCTAATGTATCAAATTTCAAATATCTTTCCATTCATCTAACATGTTCACTGGATTATTTCAACCTTTTAATGGTATGCTAGAATAAATTTAGTATGATTGATCTCTATTCAAATGTTCCTAATAAACAAAAACTAATAAATCAATAGAGAGAAATTATTGAAAGGAATAAATCTTGAACTCATTGTATATTATACATTTTTACAAAAATTCATTTTCATCTACACCTGTTTAAAGAGAAAAACAATAATATATTTTACTTTCACATACTGTAACATTTTATAACTATAAGAAGAAGGGGAAAATATATTACCTGTTTTATCTGTTTGTCGTGGGCTTACGACAACACAAAATAGCCGAAGGGTACAAAGACATATTCAATAACGATACGTGGTTGGATGTAGTGTAGAGGAGATCTCTTGACAATATAGTAACCGAAGAGATGTGATACTGAGCAAGTAGTAAATGAAAGCTTAAACATGAAGGGGGTATCATGTAAGGATTTTAAAATGAGCTTCTAATCTTATGCTTTCACTTTAATTGAGGGCTTAGAATTAACCCTACTGCTCTCATATAAATTTGTATTTTTCACTAGATACATCCCCTTACATATATTATGTATACTAAAATGTAAGATGAAAATAGAAGTAATTAATAAGGAACACAGATATAACATACAATTAAAAAATTGTTCAAATATTAAAATTATAAAAGGGAAAAGTGCATAAAAATACCCTAAAAATTATGTTTTTTTGTAAGTAAGTAACATAAACTATTTTTCTTCCTAATTACTCAAATTGATCATTGCATAAAGATAATGTTAAATTAATAGCAATGAAAATTTTCAACTTGTACATTTCCTTTTAATCTTGATGATTAAATATTTGTTATTTTATTTTATTTTTTATATACAAATATTGTTGTATTAATCACTTTTAACACTGAAATTTACTTATCTTCTTCTCAACCAATTTGTTATTTTGATGACGGATTCATCAATATATCAACGCTCACTAACCTACAATGTTGTATTATTATTGTTGTGAGTCCAATTATTGTGATTTTCTTGTTGTCCTATTAGTAATTTAACAATATATTTATAGATATGCCAATTTCATGATAAAGTTGAAAGGATACTTAGGAAGAAAAATAGTTTATAATAACTAATTGCAGAATTATAAAGTTTATAAGGACTTTATGCATTTTTTATATTGTGATATAATAACAAGTTTTTGAGAAAACATTAGTCTAAGCAACAAATATGGACAAAGGAGTACAAGATGTTAATGTGGAAAGAGAATATATGTTCATAATTAGATTTTAACAATTAATATAAAAACGTTACTTTTTGGTTTAAATGTTTTCTATTTATTTAGATTAAATTATGCTAATACCCCTGAATTTTAATAAAATCACTCATCATTTTTAAACGTACATAAATTACCCCTAATTATATATATACATTATACTGGTTACTCTTGGATGAGAGATAAATGTAAATTCTTAAACAAAAAGAGTGATAAGTGTAATTAAGTTAAACGAAATATAATATTTTGTGAAGACAAATTCAAATAGTATAAGAGTCAATATTTCTTCATTATTTTTTGTTCGTTACAATATAGTATAAAAGTGATTTAAACATTTGCTTATAATTATTGATGTAGTTTGTAACGAACAAAAAATAATGAATATAATAAATTGACTCATATATTTTTTGAACTTGTCTCCGTAAAATATTATATGTTGTTTAACTTAGTTATATTTATCATCATTTTTATTTAAAAGATCACGCTTATCCATCTATGGAGGGGTAGTAATTATGTACATAAATTAGAAGTGGTTTGTATAGGTATAAAAAAGAGAAGACTAGTTTGTATAATTTCTCTAAAATTTCGACGATGTCAATTAATTTATTCTTTTATTTATCTGGTAATGTCTAATTGGTGGAGAATAGGAATGTGATATCTTAGAAATATGTGATGTATGTGTAGTTGTGGTAACAAATAATTTTTCTATATTATTAAAGCCACTGGGTCAACAATAAAGGTAAAGTGAACATATATTAAATGATTCAGGACCCTCCGAGGTCATCATGGCCTTTATTTGATAGTTATTATTAGTTGGTCTAAGAAGGATTTTGGAGAAAACTTTAGGGGTTGTAACTAGATTTACGTACAATTTTAAATTTTAGAGATGAGTATAAATCACTGCTTAAATTATTTGCCTTTTATGAATAGGCACTTGAAGTATTTTTTTTTCAGACTCCTTAAACTCTAAACATTTCTGAAAATCATTGTTTAGTTAACTCTCAAGTCTAAATATTCAATATTTTTTTTATTTCCCATAGGTATCCTCGCACTGGAGACAATCCTTGAGCCAGGAACATTCACAGGTACGTGGGGCTAACTCTCCCAGCAGGCATTTTAGGGGAATCAGGCATGTACCACTTGAACCAACGTCAGTTACTATATTAATATATTTCAATCTTAATAGTTTATCATTTATCTTTTTTTTTGTTTTTTGCCCACTAAAAATTAACAATTACGTCATCCCAGTATTAGATCCATAGAAGTATCTAAACAAGGAGCCGAGTGAAAAATGTTTGGCTGGATCTTAATTGTTCTGCTTCAGTGCGAAAATAGTTTACACAGTATTTTGTATTTAATTTAATGGATGAGACCAATAAAACATCATTCTAGTAGTGTAATATTTGATTTCTGAAAACAACACTTGTTGAAAATGACGGTCACATGTACTGAAATAGATTACTTTCTTACCAAAAAGGTAAAAAAATATCTTGGTAGTACCAATTTTTTTAATGAATGACTACTTATAAGCTCGACAAAGGTAGTGTAAGAAATTGTGTGTATGTATCTCCTAATTTTTAATTTAATTTTATTGACTGAAAAAATTAATCAAAAGATAAAAAAAGGAATGGCTAAGATTGAAACTTTCCTACATTAGTAATATAATTGGGAGTTAAAAAACAGTGATTTCACAAATAGTTGAAAATTAAGGAGGAATTGGGATAAAAAATAGTTGAAATGACTATTTAGAGAAGACATAAAATTTAAAGTGTATACAGTTTTCCTAAATTTCGTAACCAAAATTTATCAAACCACAATAAAAATGATAACAATAAAATAAACGAAAATGCATAATTTTATTTTACGCAAGATTATTAAAAAGAGTGACGTAAAGGAGTTTGCTTCCACCTCCTTATAACCTCGGCCATTGTACTTGATCCAGCATTATCACATTATTCATGGCGCCGATCAATGGAAAAAATCTGTTTCATATAGACTTTAATAGTGAGAGAATTTATATTTAATATATCTATTACATATTAAAGTTGATAAACATTATCATCATATATAGTCAAGATCTTTCATGTCAAATCATCAAGAAGAATATAGATAAAACTAAAGCGGAAACGTACCTTAATATATTCATAGAGAATATAGTGAATGAACCTTATATAATCTTTTATCATGTATTCATCAATTCCATGTCCTCATTTGTTCTTGTACCCAAATGCATGCTCAAAGTAGAACATGTAGGTTATTTGACCTTCCAATTGTAGATTACCCTTAGTCTTTAGTTTCTCTTCCAATGGGATGAAGAGAATAGAGTTGATTTTGTTGTCTACAATTGTGGACTACAACCCATATTTATAAGACATGCATTCCCTTCGTGAATGGTGATGCCTTTTGAATTTTCTTATTTCTTATTTTTGTCTATCATAAAAATAGAAATAAGACTTTAGGTATCCACACAATGATTTTCATGACAATTTTGTCTATAATCATATACCTTACTTGAATTAGATCATTTCAATTTGACAACTTAAAATAATGATTCTAAACACATTCAAACATTACATGTGTGACCCAAAATTCCTTACAATCTCCTGCTGGTCACATATGTAATTTTACAAATTGTGTTAGACTTTATGAGCTCAAAAATATGTCATTATAAACCTTAGACATATCATTATTCCGTCCATTAATTATATTAATATACAGAACCAAAGAAGTTTTTATTATATCAATCATAACTAAACTCAAGCAATGATCACTAATATTAACACAACTAAATGTCGTCATAGAGAATATAGTGAATGAACCTTATACAATCTTTTATCATGTATTCATCAACTCCATGTCCTCATTTGTTCTTGTATCCAAATTCATGTTCATAGTAGAACATGTAAGTTATTTGACCTTCCAATTGTAGACTACCCTTAGTCTTTAGTTCCTCTTCCAATGGGATGAAGAGAATAGAGTTGATTTTGTTGTATCTACAATTGGGGACCATAATCCCTATTTATAAGACATGCATTCCCTTCGTGAAGGGTGATACCTTTTGAATTTTCTTATTTCTTATTTTTGTCTATCATAAAAATAGAAATAAGACTTTAGGTATCTACACAATGATTTTCATGACAATTTTGTCTATACTCATATACATTACTTGAATTAGATCATTTTAATTTGACAACTTAAAATAATGACTCTAAACACATTCAAACATTACATGTGTGACCCAAAATTCCTTACAATCTCCCACTGGTCAGATATGTAATTTTACAAATTTTGTTAGACTTTATGAGCTCAAAAATATGTCATTATAAACCTTAGACAT
>NC_032023.1:5559592-5595281 GCF_001865875.1 Lupinus angustifolius | reverse complement strand
AATTATATTAATATACAGAACCAAAGAAGTTTTTATTATATCAATCATAACTAAACTCAAGCAATGATCACTAATATTAACACAACTAAATGTCGTCATAGAGAATATAGTGAATGAACCTTATACAATCTTTTATCATGTATTCATCAACTCCATATCCTCATTTGTTCTTGTATCCAAATGCATGTTCATAGTAGAACATGTAGTTTATTTGACCTTCCAATTGTAGACTACCCTTAGTCTTTAGTTCCTCTTCCAATGGGATGAAGAGAATAGAGTTGATTTTGTTGTATCTACAATTGGGGACCATAACCCCTATTTATAAGACATGCATTCCCTTCGTGAAGGGTGATACCTTTTGAATTTTATTATTTCCTATTTTTGTCTATCATAAAAATAGAAATAAGACTTTAAGTATCTACACAATGATTTTCATGACAATTTTGTCTATAGTCATATACCTTACTTGAATTAGATCATTTTCATTTGACAACTTAAATGATGACTCTAAACACATTCAAACATTACATGTGTGTCCCAAAATTCCTTACAATCTCCATTGGTCACATATGTAATTTTACAAATTTTGTTAGACTTTATGAGCTCAAAAACATGTCATTATAAACCTTAGACATATCCTTATTCCGTCCATTAATTATATTAATATACAGAACCAAAGAAGTTTTCATTATATCAATCATAACTAAACTCAAGCAATGATCACTAATATTAACACAACTAAATGTCCTCATATAGAATATAGTAAATGAACCTTATACAATCTTTTATCATGTATTCATCAACTCCATGTCCTCATTTGTTCTTGTATCCAAATGCATGTTCATAGTAGAACATGTAGGTTATTTGACGTTCCAAATGTAGACTACCCTTAGTCTTTAGTTCCTCTTCCAATAGGATGAAGAGAATAAAGTTTATTTTGTTGTATCTACAATTGGGGACCATAACCCCTATTTATAAGACATGCATTCCCTTCGTGAAGGGTGATGCCTTTTGAATTTTCTTATTTTTGTCTATCATAAAAATAGAAATAAGACTTTAGGTATCCACACAATGATTTTCATGACAATTTTGTCTATAATCATATACCTTACTTGAATTAGATCATTTCAATTTGACAACTTAAAATAATGATTCTAAACACATTCAAACATTACATGTGTGACCCAAAATTCCTTACAATCTCCCACTGGTCACATATGTAATTTTACAAATTTTGTTAGACTTTATGAGCTCAAAAATATGTCATTATAAACCTTAGACATATCCTTATTCCGTCCTATAATTATATTAATATACAGAACCAAAGAAGTTTTTATTATATCAATCATAACTAAACTCAAGCAATGATCACTAATATTAACACAACTAAATGACATTGGATCAATCATGAAATGTGTAGCATGAAAACTACATGAATATGATCTATATATGACAATTTTCAACTGCTCCTCTTTTACTTTAGTGAGACCCATAAATAAATTTTAGAGTGAAACTGAACCATAAACTTTATTATGCAGAAAAAATATATTCATAGCCATAAACATAAACATGTATATATAAAGAGAACACCCAAATAGAAACTCCCACTGAACCAAAATATCCTCAAGTGATACAATACTCATATGAGCAATGTACTTGTGAAAGACCTTAGATAATAAACCTTTAGTGAGCAGATCTGCAATCATAGAGTTTGTGCAAATATGTTCGATAGACATTTGACCACTCTGAAATGTTTCCTTAAACTGGATATAATAATGCTAACCTTTTGTCGCAATATAACTTTAATGGTCTTTCAATATATCCAAATCATCATCCAAGTGACAATTTACACAATGATTTTCATGACAATTTTGTCTATACTCATATACATTACTTGAATTAGATCATTTTAATTTGACAACTTAAAATAATGACTCTAAACACATTCAAACATTACATGTGTGACCCAAAATTCCTTACAATCTCCCACTGGTCAGATATGTAATTTTACAAATTTTGTTAGACTTTATGAGCTCAAAAATATGTCATTATAAACCTTAGACATATCATTATTCTGTCCATTAATTATATTAATATACAGAACCAAAGAAGTTTTCATTATATCAATCATAACCAAACTCAAGCAATGATCACTAATATTAACACAACTAAATGACATTGGATCAATCATGAAATGTGTAGCATGAAAACTACATGAATATGATCTATATATGACAATTTTCAACTGCTCCTCTTTTACTTTAGTGAGACCCATAAATAAATTTTAGAGTGAAACTGAACCATAAACTTTATTATGCAGAAAAAATATATTCATAGCCATAAACATAAACATGTATATATAAAGAGAACACCCAAATAGAAACTCCCACTGAACCAAAATATCCTCAAGTGATACAATACTCATATGAGCAATGTACTTGTGAAAGACCTTAGATAATAAACCTTTAGTGAGCAGATCTGCAATCATAGAGTTTGTGCAAATATGTTCGATAGACATTTGACCACTCTGAAATGTTTCCTTAAACTGGATATAATAATGCTAACCTTTTGTCGCAATATAACTTTAATGGTCTTTCAATATATCCAAATCATCATCCAAGTGACAATTGTATAGTCATATTCATAATTAGATATCTCATAATAAGCTATGAAAACCACTATCATAATTGATGAAGCTATAAGTGTATGCTTAGCACTTTCCGAAATAGCTCCTCATCCAGCTAATAGGCATATACAACCTTATAGGGATTTTCAACTATATTGACATCTAACAAAACTAAATAACAATACCTAATGATCTCAGACTGAATCATTTATGTATGTGAAAACATAATTTCTTTATTCTTTGTAAGTACTTTATAACCTAATTGACTACATTCCAATTATTGGTTACTTATTTACTTAAATATCTACATTATAACAAAATGCACAATATCTTGATATGCACAACTTTATATATACATTAGACTCACTTAGCCAACGCATAAGGAATCTACTTTATATCTTTAACTTTAAAATTCCTTACTAAAACATTGCATCCATGAATGTTCATGAAATTGCATACCTAATGAAAATAAGACTCGTGCTATTTGAACATTCTCATTCCTTATAGTTCCCTTTATCTTTAATGGAATTTTCTTAAAATTAATGAGTTGTTCCTTTCTAAAGTGCAATGTCTAGATTCATGCATTCGAGAACAAACACAATGTTCTCTCCTTAATTCTTAAACTTAGTGCAATTTAGGAAGACTGTAGAATATGTATGTGCATACATTATAAAAGCAGAGAATTCAATAGAACAAAGAACAAAACAATTTACAATAATTCTTGCAATTAAACTCACAATTAACTTTAAACCTTAGATTTAAATAATGGTGGGCACACCACGAGTTACCTAACACAACATTAATATTTAGTCTTTGGACAAAAATATTAACTTGTAAACGGTACACTCAATGTAGTAATCAAATATTGATAATCAGTACTGTCAAACAATAAGTATTTCTTTGGATCGACTTACTATTCATATAGAAAACCATATGATTATCACATATTTATTACCATAAGTATGTTTGTAATTTTGGCCAAATAATAATCTTCCTTTGGGCTGATCACTATTCCCATAAAACTGCAAACATACAATAATGATACTCTTGTTATAATGGTCAAACATCAATCATTATGCATGTCAAATAATAAGCCATTCTTTAGACTGATTTATCATTCATTTTTACCATCACATGTGTGTATATAATCCGGCCAAATAATAATCTTCCTTTCGGCCGATTAATATTCACATGAATACATATACACACTAACATTCAACATTTATTATGAACAATCTTCACAAGAGAAGTTACTTTGACGACTTCACATTTAATATGTTCACTAAAAATTTCAAACAATTTTATATTCCAAAATCAGCAACACTGAAGGTTGTGCATATACAAAAAGAAAAATAAATGCACATATATTGAAATGTGGCAACCTCTCAAACTAAATATAGTGCGTATATACATTCACCAGAGTTGAACCGGAACTACATAAATAAAGTTCAAAGCACTGACTAGTGCAACCAACACAAACACTCTATTGACGTACGTTCAGGATTCACCAAACCAATACAAGTCTTGGACAGAACCAAAACTTCGCAAATATTGGTGTAGAACACGACACCCAATCCTTAACATATGCAACATATAAATATACATTCTGCACATCACATAACAATATTGCGTATTATATGGTGTGGCTAAGTAATTAAAAATACTGCATTTATTAACCTTTGGGATTCAAACAGGGAACCCTTAACACAAAGGTGTAATACTTCAACCATTACTCCAGGGAACACACTTGTTCAAGAAGCAAACTTTATAAAATTTAACTATACAGATAGATCACAAAAGGTTTTCAAATTTGATTGCAACTGGGTTTTGAACCCATATTGATTGACTTAAACAGTTAAATTCACACCCCAAACCAACACTAACAGCTATAAACGGTTGCACATTTGACCATAAATTCCACTTATAATGAATCCAAACGTTTTCAAAAATAGCTAAAGTACTGCAAAATTGTCAGTGGATTTTGAACCCAACAACAACACACATGAATATCCCCAACCAGTGCAACATAAGAAGCATGGATACGGATACATGTGTCGGACACGATATGTATCTGATACGTCGACACATATTTTTTCTAAAATATAGGATATGATACGTTCAATGATACGTATATAAAATAATAAAAAACACATAAAATGTGATAAGATTATAAGTATAAATCAAAATATCCAAAGTAAAAATATAATGGAAATTGAAAATCATTGTCCTTCAAAATTCTAAGTACTAAACCTAGAAAATATAGTAGAATAATTTATAAAATTGCTTACTATCTAACCCTAAAAACAAAAATAGTATTAATTTATCTTCTCCTTAATAACGATGTTGTGGATTGGATAGTCGATATGGTAGACTAGCTATCGGAGGGTCAATGTGGTGTGACAGTATGTTGTATGAGTATTTGTGGTCTTTAAATAAGTTGGTGTTTATTGAAAACGAATCTATCTTATCCTATTTTATTGAAAACGAATCTATATTATCCTATATTTTATTAAAAACGAATCTGATACGTCTCTTGATATTTATTTATTTTAATTTTTTAATTTTTAGACACTCTATGGATACGTATCCTTCGCGAATCTGAGCGTATTCGTGTCAAATACGCGTTGGACACCGAGATGCAAAGGTGTTCGACGAATCCGTGTTTCAGAGAGTGCAACCATAACCAACAAATGCATTGTTTTTTTTGGCAACTCATTTAATTCCAAAAAAATACATCAGTGGGTATTGAATAATAAATACTGAAACTATTTTATGAAACACTGACACAATGATACCCAATCATTGCAAATAGTAAATTTGTTGATATTACATTTTAGTAACTAAAATGTCTTTTAATAATTCACATATTTTAAATTCTAAAACAATACACCCAGTTGGTGCAGAACAAAGGACCTATCAAAGGGCTATAACTCTTCAATTACTGAATATTCCTTCATTTTATGAACTTAATGATATGTCAACAGTTGTTGGTCCTTAAAAAAACAAGTGCTCATGAAGCTCAAAATTTAAAGAACATGAAAGATTATGCAATAATGGATATTATTTAAACCATGCACCGAAACAATCGTCAATGCAAACTTATATAAACAAAATATATTTGTTTGAAACTTCTATAGCTTTGGAAGGCTTCCAATTAAGAACAAAGCTTTACTTTATTTCAATAAGCATCACAGTTCCCATATGAAAAATGGTGAAGAACAGGATCAACTTATTTCTTAATGATTTCCAACTTAATATATACAAGGAATGACATGCATGTAAATGTATGTCCTATTGAAACAAGTTCTATATCATATCATGCATAATGATAACAAAACCATTTACACCTTATTCTCAAAATGAATACATGTAAACCTTATAACTTATTTCTCAATGACTAGATAAAGTGGCTATAATGAAAAAATTTGTTTCATATAGACTTTAATAGTTAGAGACTTTATACTTAATATATATAATATATACTAAAGTTGATGAACACTATCTTCATATAAAGTCAAGATCTTTCATGTCAAATCATTAAGAAGAATATAAATAAAACTAAAGCGGAAGCGTACCTTAATATATTCATAGAGAATATGGTGAATGAACCTTATACAATCCTTCATCATGTATCCAAGTGCATGTTCATAGTAGAACAAGTAGGTTATTTGACCTTTCAATGGTAGATTACCTTAGTCTTTACTTCATCTTCAAATGGGATGAAGAGAATAGAGTTGATTTTGTTGTATCTACAATTGGGGACCACGACCCTTATTTATAAGACAAACATTCCCTTCATGAAGGGTGATGCTTTTTGAATTTTCTTATTTCTTATTTTTGCCCATCATAAAAATAGAAATAAGACTTTAGGTATCTACACAACAATTTTCATGACAATTATGTCTATAGCCACATACCTTACTTGAATTAGATCACTTTAATTTGACAACTTAAAATAATGACCATAAACACATTCAAATATTACATGTATGATCCAAAATTCCTTACATAGCACACCATTGTTGTAAAAATCAATTTGTGCCGGTCAAACCAGCCGATTTTTAATTGAACCGTATTAGTTATATCGGTCGATTTTTATTTAAAATTATTTTTTTAATGAAAATAAAAAAAAATTGTTTTTTTATTGATTTCTCAATATTAATGTAAATATATTATATATGTATATCTAACTTAATCGGTATGCAGTTTAATTAGTGAACCATACGTTGAACCACCATACCATTATACTAGTACGTTGACCGGTTTAATGACCGATACAATATTAATAACATTGATCACAGATAATGAAAATAGAGTATAATATATGTGTAATATTAGTGTAAAGATTTATATACAGTAACTATATCATCGACCATTCATATGCATTACTCTTTTTGTAGAGTCAATGATGATGAAATATGAATGGTGAATGATAAAATGACAATGTATAAATCTCATACATATATTCATAATAAAAATAATCATTATAATACATATTAGGTTATTATTGGTTCTAATTCTAAATTTATGAACCATATGATGGTTTAGACCCAACTAATAATTTATTTATAGAAATGAAATGGAGGAAGAGTCCTTTAGCCTATACTGTCCCGATGACTCTTCAAATTTATGTTTACCAAGATTTTTTTTTCTTTTGGGGATTTCTCTGAAAAGACAAAGGCAACTTCATTATCATGTCTGTCTACTTATGTTACCCATTTGGTATAGTTGTCCCACAAAAGTCTTTTCATAATCAAAGAAAATGTGATCAAATGCATAGGGAGGGGTCCTCTAAACGTGTTATCAAATTTTGATCACTTTCTAATTCTCACTTACCATGAAAGAGTGTTAGATTGTTGGTCTATTTTAGGTGTCATTAAATTACTTTAACATGTGAAACAGAAATTGAGCACCCACAAATTTAGGATTACCAATCAATCGAGTCCCTATTCTCTCCACTACTCAATTGAAAGTGAAGTGATGTAAAAAATCAAAGAAAAATAAAATATAATAACACTTGTATTCTTTTATTTATAGTGAGTTGACACTTTTACTTTAAAAGTAAAAGAAAAAATAGAACTATTCTCTCCGATACTCGATAGTTCTTCTTCCAGGTAGGCTTTCCATGAATGGTGTTATACCACATTTTGGGCTAATCTTTGAGATCTAAATAGTGCCTTTAAGGTTGATTTGTTTGCTAATTTTTATAAAAGATTGTCATTACTGTTCAAAATGTAATAGTTGCGTGCCACTTATCACGTTAACTTGGTTCCTATCCATCGGCAGAACTATGTACTACGAAAGAAAAGTTACTTGACAATTCGGGAATAAGCAAGGCAATAATAAGGCACTAAAAAACTTTCCTGTATTGATATTTTAGACTTTTGGTATTGAGCATCAAAGTACCTCGTGAAACTTGTGCCTAGAAAAAGTAATTGATGAAATTTTAAATTGGTACGTAAATGTTAGGTTGAATTATTCATAGATTGTAGTTTCATTTCGAATTCAAATTATTTGTTTTTACTTTGTCGAAACAATTTAAAAATTAAATGTTTGGAAATATCTTTTATATGTTGAAAAAAAGCAAAATGGTTCCTAAAATTTGACTAAAGACGCATATTTTGGATAAAATTGCATATCTCAAGCACAACTTCATATAAAAATGATCAATTCGTCTTCCTTATTATAAGACTTGATCTGTCAAACTAAGTACAAAAAATAGGGAAAATGAAACACACCCTAGACAATGTGGACAAAAGTTGCATCTCTTCAACTCAACCTAACATTTTTGGATAAAGTTGTATCTCTCAAACTCAAACCATATTAGTGAAGGCTAAACGGGCTATACGGTTGGGCTTAGGCTTGATCGATTGGACCAAGAAAGCCGAATGATTATCCGGGGGAAAATTCTTGTATAAACCATGCAATAAATAATGGGTGTGATGATTTACAAGTATGCAAGTCCTATCGTTCAAGAAATAATAGATATTGATCCTATATAAGTGTAAAGATGATCTTGCTCATAACCTTGACACGTTTTTTATGAGGATACCAAGATCAAAAAAAGAAGAAAAGAGATGAAGACTTTGAAGACAAAAGAAAATCAAACTTCAAGGAAAATAGAGTCTAAATCTTTAATAGGTACTTCTATCCTTTAAACTCTAAGTATGTTTAGTAAGAAATGCTCAAAGAATGTTAAAGCTATTTTGAAAGAAATAGGAAAACTCTTAGACAGTTTAAACCAATTTTCAAAATGCTAAGTAACATATTACTTGACCTGAATAACAAGTTACTAGACCTATGTTACAGGTTACTTAAACTATATAACAGTGACTAACAGGTTACTGGGGTTATGTAACATGTTATCTAACTGAGTAAACAGTTACCCAACAAAATTAACACAATGTAACTGATTACTGTAAAAAAGTAACCCATTATTTACTCAACATAAAGTTTGAGTAATCGATTACACAAAGCTGTATCCGATTACACATAGCTGTTAAACCATATTTTCAAATCCAAACTAAACAACTTTCATCCAAACTGAACAACTTTCACCCAAACTGAATGGATATCATTCCAATCCAGTCCCAACCTTAGTGCAATTTAGGAAGACTGTAGAATATGTATGTGCATACATTATAAAAGCAGAGAATTCAATAGAACAAAGAACAAAACAATTTACAATAATTCTTGCAATTAAACTCACAATTAACTTTAAACCTTAGATTTAAATAATGGTGGGCACACCACGAGTTACCTAACACAACATTAATATTTAGTCTTTGGACAAAAATATTAACTTGTAAACGGTACACTCAATGTAGTAATCAAATATTGATAATCAGTACTGTCAAACAATAAGTATTTCTTTGGATCGACTTACTATTCATATAGAAAACCATATGATTATCACATATTTATTACCATAAGTATGTTTGTAATTTTGGCCAAATAATAATCTTCCTTTGGGCTGATCACTATTCCCATAAAACTGCAAACATACAATAATGATACTCTTGTTATAATGGTCAAACATCAATCATTATGCATGTCAAATAATAAGCCATTCTTTAGACTGATTTATCATTCATTTTTACCATCACATGTGTGTATATAATCCGGCCAAATAATAATCTTCCTTTCGGCCGATTAATATTCACATGAATACATATACACACTAACATTCAACATTTATTATGAACAATCTTCACAAGAGAAGTTACTTTGACGACTTCACATTTAATATGTTCACTAAAAATTTCAAACAATTTTATATTCCAAAATCAGCAACACTGAAGGTTGTGCATATACAAAAAGAAAAATAAATGCACATATATTGAAATGTGGCAACCTCTCAAACTAAATATAGTGCGTATATACATTCACCAGAGTTGAACCGGAACTACATAAATAAAGTTCAAAGCACTGACTAGTGCAACCAACACAAACACTCTATTGACGTACGTTCAGGATTCACCAAACCAATACAAGTCTTGGACAGAACCAAAACTTCGCAAATATTGGTGTAGAACACGACACCCAATCCTTAACATATGCAACATATAAATATACATTCTGCACATCACATAACAATATTGCGTATTATATGGTGTGGCTAAGTAATTAAAAATACTGCATTTATTAACCTTTGGGATTCAAACAGGGAACCCTTAACACAAAGGTGTAATACTTCAACCATTACTCCAGGGAACACACTTGTTCAAGAAGCAAACTTTATAAAATTTAACTATACAGATAGATCACAAAAGGTTTTCAAATTTGATTGCAACTGGGTTTTGAACCCATATTGATTGACTTAAACAGTTAAATTCACACCCCAAACCAACACTAACAGCTATAAACGGTTGCACATTTGACCATAAATTCCACTTATAATGAATCCAAACGTTTTCAAAAATAGCTAAAGTACTGCAAAATTGTCAGTGGATTTTGAACCCAACAACAACACACATGAATATCCCCAACCAGTGCAACATAAGAAGCATGGATACGGATACATGTGTCGGACACGATATGTATCTGATACGTCGACACATATTTTTTCTAAAATATAGGATATGATACGTTCAATGATACGTATATAAAATAATAAAAAACACATAAAATGTGATAAGATTATAAGTATAAATCAAAATATCCAAAGTAAAAATATAATGGAAATTGAAAATCATTGTCCTTCAAAATTCTAAGTACTAAACCTAGAAAATATAGTAGAATAATTTATAAAATTGCTTACTATCTAACCCTAAAAACAAAAATAGTATTAATTTATCTTCTCCTTAATAACGATGTTGTGGATTGGATAGTCGATATGGTAGACTAGCTATCGGAGGGTCAATGTGGTGTGACAGTATGTTGTATGAGTATTTGTGGTCTTTAAATAAGTTGGTGTTTATTGAAAACGAATCTATCTTATCCTATTTTATTGAAAACGAATCTATATTATCCTATATTTTATTAAAAACGAATCTGATACGTCTCTTGATATTTATTTATTTTAATTTTTTAATTTTTAGACACTCTATGGATACGTATCCTTCGCGAATCTGAGCGTATTCGTGTCAAATACGCGTTGGACACCGAGATGCAAAGGTGTTCGACGAATCCGTGTTTCAGAGAGTGCAACCATAACCAACAAATGCATTGTTTTTTTTGGCAACTCATTTAATTCCAAAAAAATACATCAGTGGGTATTGAATAATAAATACTGAAACTATTTTATGAAACACTGACACAATGATACCCAATCATTGCAAATAGTAAATTTGTTGATATTACATTTTAGTAACTAAAATGTCTTTTAATAATTCACATATTTTAAATTCTAAAACAATACACCCAGTTGGTGCAGAACAAAGGACCTATCAAAGGGCTATAACTCTTCAATTACTGAATATTCCTTCATTTTATGAACTTAATGATATGTCAACAGTTGTTGGTCCTTAAAAAAACAAGTGCTCATGAAGCTCAAAATTTAAAGAACATGAAAGATTATGCAATAATGGATATTATTTAAACCATGCACCGAAACAATCGTCAATGCAAACTTATATAAACAAAATATATTTGTTTGAAACTTCTATAGCTTTGGAAGGCTTCCAATTAAGAACAAAGCTTTACTTTATTTCAATAAGCATCACAGTTCCCATATGAAAAATGGTGAAGAACAGGATCAACTTATTTCTTAATGATTTCCAACTTAATATATACAAGGAATGACATGCATGTAAATGTATGTCCTATTGAAACAAGTTCTATATCATATCATGCATAATGATAACAAAACCATTTACACCTTATTCTCAAAATGAATACATGTAAACCTTATAACTTATTTCTCAATGACTAGATAAAGTGGCTATAATGAAAAAATTTGTTTCATATAGACTTTAATAGTTAGAGACTTTATACTTAATATATATAATATATACTAAAGTTGATGAACACTATCTTCATATAAAGTCAAGATCTTTCATGTCAAATCATTAAGAAGAATATAAATAAAACTAAAGCGGAAGCGTACCTTAATATATTCATAGAGAATATGGTGAATGAACCTTATACAATCCTTCATCATGTATCCAAGTGCATGTTCATAGTAGAACAAGTAGGTTATTTGACCTTTCAATGGTAGATTACCTTAGTCTTTACTTCATCTTCAAATGGGATGAAGAGAATAGAGTTGATTTTGTTGTATCTACAATTGGGGACCACGACCCTTATTTATAAGACAAACATTCCCTTCATGAAGGGTGATGCTTTTTGAATTTTCTTATTTCTTATTTTTGCCCATCATAAAAATAGAAATAAGACTTTAGGTATCTACACAACAATTTTCATGACAATTATGTCTATAGCCACATACCTTACTTGAATTAGATCACTTTAATTTGACAACTTAAAATAATGACCATAAACACATTCAAATATTACATGTATGATCCAAAATTCCTTACATAGCACACCATTGTTGTAAAAATCAATTTGTGCCGGTCAAACCAGCCGATTTTTAATTGAACCGTATTAGTTATATCGGTCGATTTTTATTTAAAATTATTTTTTTAATGAAAATAAAAAAAAATTGTTTTTTTATTGATTTCTCAATATTAATGTAAATATATTATATATGTATATCTAACTTAATCGGTATGCAGTTTAATTAGTGAACCATACGTTGAACCACCATACCATTATACTAGTACGTTGACCGGTTTAATGACCGATACAATATTAATAACATTGATCACAGATAATGAAAATAGAGTATAATATATGTGTAATATTAGTGTAAAGATTTATATACAGTAACTATATCATCGACCATTCATATGCATTACTCTTTTTGTAGAGTCAATGATGATGAAATATGAATGGTGAATGATAAAATGACAATGTATAAATCTCATACATATATTCATAATAAAAATAATCATTATAATACATATTAGGTTATTATTGGTTCTAATTCTAAATTTATGAACCATATGATGGTTTAGACCCAACTAATAATTTATTTATAGAAATGAAATGGAGGAAGAGTCCTTTAGCCTATACTGTCCCGATGACTCTTCAAATTTATGTTTACCAAGATTTTTTTTTCTTTTGGGGATTTCTCTGAAAAGACAAAGGCAACTTCATTATCATGTCTGTCTACTTATGTTACCCATTTGGTATAGTTGTCCCACAAAAGTCTTTTCATAATCAAAGAAAATGTGATCAAATGCATAGGGAGGGGTCCTCTAAACGTGTTATCAAATTTTGATCACTTTCTAATTCTCACTTACCATGAAAGAGTGTTAGATTGTTGGTCTATTTTAGGTGTCATTAAATTACTTTAACATGTGAAACAGAAATTGAGCACCCACAAATTTAGGATTACCAATCAATCGAGTCCCTATTCTCTCCACTACTCAATTGAAAGTGAAGTGATGTAAAAAATCAAAGAAAAATAAAATATAATAACACTTGTATTCTTTTATTTATAGTGAGTTGACACTTTTACTTTAAAAGTAAAAGAAAAAATAGAACTATTCTCTCCGATACTCGATAGTTCTTCTTCCAGGTAGGCTTTCCATGAATGGTGTTATACCACATTTTGGGCTAATCTTTGAGATCTAAATAGTGCCTTTAAGGTTGATTTGTTTGCTAATTTTTATAAAAGATTGTCATTACTGTTCAAAATGTAATAGTTGCGTGCCACTTATCACGTTAACTTGGTTCCTATCCATCGGCAGAACTATGTACTACGAAAGAAAAGTTACTTGACAATTCGGGAATAAGCAAGGCAATAATAAGGCACTAAAAAACTTTCCTGTATTGATATTTTAGACTTTTGGTATTGAGCATCAAAGTACCTCGTGAAACTTGTGCCTAGAAAAAGTAATTGATGAAATTTTAAATTGGTACGTAAATGTTAGGTTGAATTATTCATAGATTGTAGTTTCATTTCGAATTCAAATTATTTGTTTTTACTTTGTCGAAACAATTTAAAAATTAAATGTTTGGAAATATCTTTTATATGTTGAAAAAAAGCAAAATGGTTCCTAAAATTTGACTAAAGACGCATATTTTGGATAAAATTGCATATCTCAAGCACAACTTCATATAAAAATGATCAATTCGTCTTCCTTATTATAAGACTTGATCTGTCAAACTAAGTACAAAAAATAGGGAAAATGAAACACACCCTAGACAATGTGGACAAAAGTTGCATCTCTTCAACTCAACCTAACATTTTTGGATAAAGTTGTATCTCTCAAACTCAAACCATATTAGTGAAGGCTAAACGGGCTATACGGTTGGGCTTAGGCTTGATCGATTGGACCAAGAAAGCCGAATGATTATCCGGGGGAAAATTCTTGTATAAACCATGCAATAAATAATGGGTGTGATGATTTACAAGTATGCAAGTCCTATCGTTCAAGAAATAATAGATATTGATCCTATATAAGTGTAAAGATGATCTTGCTCATAACCTTGACACGTTTTTTATGAGGATACCAAGATCAAAAAAAGAAGAAAAGAGATGAAGACTTTGAAGACAAAAGAAAATCAAACTTCAAGGAAAATAGAGTCTAAATCTTTAATAGGTACTTCTATCCTTTAAACTCTAAGTATGTTTAGTAAGAAATGCTCAAAGAATGTTAAAGCTATTTTGAAAGAAATAGGAAAACTCTTAGACAGTTTAAACCAATTTTCAAAATGCTAAGTAACATATTACTTGACCTGAATAACAAGTTACTAGACCTATGTTACAGGTTACTTAAACTATATAACAGTGACTAACAGGTTACTGGGGTTATGTAACATGTTATCTAACTGAGTAAACAGTTACCCAACAAAATTAACACAATGTAACTGATTACTGTAAAAAAGTAACCCATTATTTACTCAACATAAAGTTTGAGTAATCGATTACACAAAGCTGTATCCGATTACACATAGCTGTTAAACCATATTTTCAAATCCAAACTAAACAACTTTCATCCAAACTGAACAACTTTCACCCAAACTGAATGGATATCATTCCAATCCAGTCCCAACTTTGTGTAAGGTTATACTGTCTGATTGGATGAGCAATTTATTATAAAAAGCAAGAGCCATGCTTAAGGTAAATTCATTTAGTGATTCACACTTACTATCCATACACATCTAATTCTTAAGGTAAATTCATTCAGTGATGATTATTCTATGCAATGATCTAAATATTATTAAAAGCTAATGTCTTAGAAAATTTAGTAACTTATGCAACAAACCTCTATGTCTAGCAACTTCAATTCATAAAATTAGGAAATATGACTTGCAAAATCATGCCTCTATGTCTAGTAGTCCATGCATGCAAGTTGAGTTAAAATGCAACATCTCATTTGTACTAGTCGCTAATGTCTTGGTCTATGCTAGTACTTTATCATAGGTAGATCTATGTCTAGTAACTACAATAATAAAATTCAGATTTATGAACCTTCATATATATGTAGGTCTAGTAACACATACTATTCAGTTTAAGAGTTATAGAATCACAATATTAGTTCTATGTCTAGATACTAAAAATGGGAATGCATGATATGGTAAATAATACAAGTCTATGTGTAGCAAATGTACTACTTGTTGAGTTATGCAAGTTCAAAATAATGCAAGAAAGAACAAAAAATGGCATCATAAGTATTCAAATCCAACACCCCTCTCTTTTGTACCGTCCTTCTATTATGTTGAGCTTGCTAATCTATAGCAGATAATGCAGTAATAATTCTGGTGGCTTGCTCAATATCCACTGCCATCATGGTGCCACCAACTGTGTAATCCAATATCATCTTAGTCTTTGGCTTCAATCCATTACAAAATATGTTTAGTTGATCAACATCTTTAAATCCATGATTGAGACATTTCCTCAGCAACATCTGGAAACTATCCCATGCCTCATAAAAAGCTTCCTCAACACCTTATCTGAATGTTGAAATTTTGAACTTTGCATGCACATACCTCGCTGGAGGGAAAAATATTGTCAAGAACTTTGTTTCCAAATCACTCCAATTGGTTAAGCTTTTGGTTGGATGTGATATTAGCCATTCCCTAGCTTTACCAAGGAGGGAAAATGGAAAGAGCATCATGTATGCAGCTTCCCTCTCGGTGTCGGAATACCCCATAGTGGCCACCAGCTCATAGAAATTGTCCAAATGATCATATAGATCTTCATAATCCTTCCTCGTGAACTGATGAGCACTGACTAGATTCAGATAGGCAGGCTTAATTTCCACTACCCTGGCGGTGTGTGGAATCACAATGCTAAAGTAGTGCCGAGGACCTTGATACATAACATAGTCTCGTAAAGTCCTCCTTGGAGGATTAGGCCTTGAGTTATTATCAACAACAATATTGACATTCTCCATCTTTTCGGACTGAGATTCTGAAACTGTAGGAACTGTAGCTGATTCAAAGCTACACTATGCTTCGTGAGGACCCTGGTGTCTCTTCTATTTTGCTTTCTTTCGGTTACTTTTAGCAGACTTCTCAATCTCGGGATTGTATTGTAGTTGCTCTTCTTTAGATTTACCTCGCAAAAGCATAAATAAGAAGACCACAACAAAAGTTAGAACAAGGGTTAACAATATACTACAAAAGATTAAAGAATAACTATGTACAAAACTCAATAAACTCTATAAAGAACTAATGTAAATCGCTCATTGCTCCCCAACAGCGCTGCCAAAAACTTGCTAGATATTTATGGAACGACGAGTGCACCGTATCGTCCAAGTAATAAAATTCGGTAAAGTACCGGGATATCGTTCACAAGGAGAAAACTAGATTTACACTAATTCCTACAAGAATGAATTGAGTATATATTTACAATGATATTTTTATGAAATTTTGTATTTGGTTGTGAAAAATCATAAATTGAACGAAAAACAAGTAAAATAACCTGGGATCGAAATGGATCGTTCTTTCCCAATGACATCCATGGATTCAATTCCAGGTGAATTGTGAAGTTACTGATTCAGATGCACACGTCATTCAAATCAATCCATTCAGTGTAAAATCCTTAGATAATCACTCAAATGCCAATTCCTTGGATATTTGACTGATTAACTAGCATTAAGTTCCATGTAAAAGTAATTCATGCATCACTTTCCATTCCTAGAGCAATGATGTATGAAGGAAGATGATCCAGGTTTGGTGTCAAGTTTCACTCTCCAATTAAACTTGAACCCAAGAACAAGAAATTAGTAGCAAAGTAAATTCATCATTAAGAACGGGATGAACTTCCCAAATCAAATAACAATTACAATGGAATCGAATCCAGGAGTACAAAAGTTAGAAGATTACATTTCGAATCCCACAACAAGATCTAATCACTCCTTCTCGCTATTACAACACTCGAATCATTAAATTATACAAGGAATAATGCGAAGTAGATTCGTTTCCATGATTTTTATCCTAATCTCCCTATGTTTCTCACTATTTTCGTGCCAAATATCTTCTGAAAAGTGAATGGGATCCCTTTCTGACTTCCAAAACCGCCAAAATTAGTTCCAACTTCCAAACCCTCGTCGAAGCTAGAGATTGTCGCTTGGGCGAGTAAATAAGAGGCTTTTAGACCTGAGTACCTCGCATGGGCGAGGATCCCTCACTTGAGCGAGGATCAGGCAGGACATCAGGACCTTTTTAGCTCCAATTGTCGCTTGGGCGACAGACCCTCGCTTGGGCGAGGGACAGTAGTGATTTCTTGTGATTTTTCTCCTATTTGTGGCTTGGGCGACCCTCTCCTTGCTTAGGCGAGGCTTGCGGTGCTCAGAAGTACCAATCTTCTCATTTTTCTACTTTTTTTCTTAAATGTTATCCTGAAACAACATAAACACATATAATTTCCTACACAAAGTAAGATTACTAAGTTATCAGGAATCTTACACTGTTACCGCATAAATGTGTACTAAGTGCCCCAAAAGCATATGAATTTCCTTAAGAATTTGGCACTTAACACATACATTATTTTTCCTCTCCCCAACTTGATTACAATTGTAACATTTAGCTCTCTCATCCTACTAGAACTAAGAGTAGATAATAACTTTCATTACTAGCTCAATGTTGTAATCAACAAATAATTCAGGCTCAAATGGGATAATACGGGATAATAATGTCATTTGGGACGTGTTTAGGCCAAGTAGGTTTAATCAAACAATGCCTTGATCATATCCATATTTTTCTATTAACTTAGATTATTTAAAAATGCAAACAAAATCAGCAATGCAAGTTATTGCAACTTTTCAAAGTTCCATGCAAAGTGTATAGCTCAATGCTCACATCACTCAACTCACTCATACAACTTCCTGATTTAAGATAACTTCATGTTATCATTTTCAAGTTCATAAGACTATGGTGACTAAGTATGCTTTATCACAATTAGAGTAAACATACATTTCCAATAAAAAAGTTATTTCTTAAGCACTTAACTCTTCATGCAATATAGAAGTCAAATAATGTAGCCAATCATATTTAGAAGTAAAAAAATTCTCAATAAAACAACCCACACATTTTATCAACATCAAAAAATTAAAAGAGATACTATACAAATTGCTAAGCTCTAGAATTTTCCAAATCCGTAGAGTTTGGATTGTCCTCAGTCCAACAAGAGTAATCTCCAAATCTGCACACTAACACACATCAAAAGTACAAAAGATACAAAAATATAAACAAATGCAAAAACATAAAAATAAAGTGGATTGCCTCCCAGGATGTGTCTTTAAGGATCACTTAGTTGCAGTATTTAAAGTAGCACAACATTTGATTGCTTATACCGCTTCAGTACGATATCCACCCTCATCAGGTTCCCCTCTTATTTTCTTCTCCACTCTTCCACCTTATTTTATGACTCACTTTTTCTCTTTTTTTTTTTCTTTTTTTTTATATAATATTCTTATGATTGCTACTAACTTACTTTCATATGTTTCAATCTCTCTTTTGAATACATGATCGCTATTTTCCTCAACAACATTCTCATAAACTAATTTCTTACCAATATCCTTATCAAATGGCTAACCAACCATTGTACTGTTGGGGCTGCATTGCTCTTCAACATCGGGATTGTCACTCAATGATCTTTCTTGGTAATCAACTGCCCGATTTGCTAAATGCTCACTAATTGCTTGGCCAACTGCTCCCTCTGAATCTCTTAAGACAGTAGTACTCAGTTGCTGGAATTGTTCCAAAGTGTTTTCCAGGTCATAGGGTTTGACTTCCATCTCATTTGTGTACTGTAAGGGTGGTTGATATAGTGGGGGCTCAGTGATCCTCTAGTTAGCCATATAAAATTGTTTAAATGTATTTAGAGTATCATGCAATGTTGGACTTGAATGCTCATATGGTAGTTGGTATGGTGGTTGTAGACTAAGTGACTATGCATCTTACCTCGATGGTTGATCATATGTGTGGTTGAATCCCCACTTGTTTTAATAGTAACCATGTTGACTTTGGCGTTGTTGAAATCTCATGTATTGTACCTCCTCTAATTGAGGGGGTAAACAATAGTGCATTAGGTGCTTACCATAACATACAATACACCTCTTCATTTATCAGCCAAAAAGAGACTTGAGAAGTTGTTGAGGTATACTGCCCATTTGTTTGGTGAATGAGTCCAACTGATGAGAAATTAGCATACTTTGGTGCAAAAGTGCATCATAAGTGTCCACATCATGATCCAACATCATATAACTCATGATACACTCTAAACCTTACCCTGCACAAATAACTGAAACAAAACTACCAACACATTAATTTGCTCAAAGATAACAACAAAAGCAAGAACATAAAATAAAAAATAAAAACAATTTTTGTTGCATTACTAAGTATCTAGACGCAAGTCCCCGACAAATGCGCCATTTTGCTAACCGACAAATAGGAGTACAAAACTTCATCGGTGTCCCGAATAAGTATAGAGTAAGGGATTGTCGAATCCACGAGGACTTACTAGATACTAGCCTTTCAAATAAAAATTGCAATTTTAAGATGGTTTTGAAAATGGGTTTTTGGATGGTTTATTGACACAATTAAATCGAAATGTAATGATATGATAAAAAGATCTAGGATTTAACTTCACACTTACTATTCATACTTATATGATTCTTAAGGTAAATTCATTCAATAATGATTATTTCATACAATGACCTCAATATTACTAAAAGCTAATGTCTTAGGAAATTTAGCAACTTATGTAACATAGCTCTATGTCTAGAAACTTCAATTCATAATATTAGGAAATTTGACTTGTAAAATCACACCTCTATGTGTAGTAGTCCATGCAAGCAGGTTGAGTGAAAATGCAACACCTCATTTATACTAGCCACCAATGTATTGGTTTATGCTAGTACTTTATTATAGTAGATTTATGTTCAGTAACTATAATGATAAAATTCAGATTTATGAACCTTCACATACATCTCTATGTCTAGTTATGTCGCTACCCCATTTTCGTGGGTGTGACGAGAATAACACAAATAAATGCAATGCAGTCGCCATCGGTGTTTTTTAGAGGGAAAACATGAAAAACCAATTTTAAAGTATAAGGTTTGATCTGCTCACAAAGAAAAATTTAGTTCTGGAGTCGGTTATGGATGAGGAAGATGTTAGGCACCTCATGTCGCTCGTTATAAATATGGTACCTAGATCAGTTATGTGGTTCGTTCAAAACATTAATTTTACCCTCACACATTTTACAAAAAGAAAAACAAATTTTTTATTTATTTTTTTGTGCCTGACAAGGAAGTACATGCTCGTATATATCTCTAGCTAAAATAGAGAAATCAAGGTTACGTAGTTCTTCTAAAAAGTTGTTGATTGGTTGATGTTTTTTTTATAAAGTTATAAGGTAAGATAACACAATAAGGCACTAGTTATATAGTGCACTACCTCGCCTTGTTTTAGTCAACATAAAGTAGCGCGTTAAGAAACTAGTCCTATAGTACATACCACTTTACTTTGCTTTTATTAAATTATTATTTTTAAAAATTACCAATATGAGGTAACGCGACAAGGCAAAAGTCTTATAGTGCGATATTTCTCCTTGCTTTAGACAACATAAAGTAGCGCAACAAGGAACTAGTCTTATAGTTCACCACATTAAATTTATTAAAAAAAATTAAGAACACAAAGTAACATGACAAGACTCAAGACCTATAGTGAGCTACCTTACCTTGCTTTTGAAATTTATTTCAAAAAATGTAACCAGCTAAAGTAACGCGATAAGACACAAGACCTATAGTGTACTACTTTACCATACTTTAGACAACATAAAATAGCATGACAAGACACTAATCCTATAGTACACTACTTTACCTTGCTTTTTAAAATTATTATTTTTATTTCATTATTTATTATTATAATTTTTTTGTTTATGCAATAGATAAATAACATATATAAAAAATAAGAGCAAACATAACAATAACAAAAACAATAATAAAAATTTATAAACTTAAACTAAAATCCAAACAGTAACATATTCATGATATTACCAAATGGTAAATAAAGTAGTATTAAACCCAAATAAGAACAACATTAAACTTATCACCAAACAAAGGTAAAATAGAACATACACAACATAAATATGGAATATGGATACTGTCAAACCATAATAAGATAACACTATTAACATTGTTAAACGAAATAAAAAAACTAAAGGATCAGATGATTGCAAACCCTAATTCGTGCCCTTGCACATTTGGTGTGGAAGAATCATGAGCAAGACAAATATGCGGGGAAGACCAACAGCAGGAAGGAATAACATCGCCCCCCCATATGGGACGAAGACAATTTATTTATGTTTTACCCTGGATTGCTGGAGACAATAACCATGTTCATAAAGACAACTTCATCTCCATGTGGGACGACGACACTAGGTTTGCCTCTTTCTGAAAATGATTTGCCTCTCTTTTGTTCTCTCTAGGGTTGCCTCTTGTTTTTTTAGAATAAGTATGTTGCAAAGTATGGCACCTCCTTACTAAGTTACCATTATATAGGAAGATAAATTAGGATTGCAAACCTAATTTGAATGGGCCAACAAAAGTCAAGGTACCAACTCACCTTCTAATTTTTATTCACTCTTTATTTTACTTATTATCTTATTATTATTATTTTGAATTTTTTTTACCCAGACCAAAATTTGGTATTTACAGTTGTCCCCTTTTTACTCGTTTCTTACTAGATATTAAATGCAACGAAGGTTACTCAAATTATCATGGTGAGAAGGAAGTAAAGATAAAAAGACCAAATTTTGACAAGGATATGCTTCATATTTGATAAATGAGACCATTGTGGGGTCGAAGATATAAAAATGAGACCACTAGAGAGTCAAAGATACCACATGAGACCACTAGGGGTTTGAGTCCAAAGATGAGACCGTAGAGGGTCAAAGGCAGAATAAGAGACCACGAGGGAACCAGATGCAAAGATAAGACCACTAGGCGGTCAAAGGCACAACACGAGACCACTTGAGGCCAAGTGCCAAGATAAGACAACTGGGGGTCAAAGGCACAACATGAGACCACTGGGGGACGAGAGCAAAGATAAGACCATTAGGGGGTCAAAGGCACAACACGATACCACTAGGGGGTCAGGTGCAAATATGAGACCGCTAGAGGGTCAAAGGCACAACACGAGACTACTTGAGGTGCCGAGTGTAAATAAGAGACCACTAGGGGTCAAAGGCACAACACGAGACCATTAAGGGCGGGTGCAAATATGAAACTACTAAGGGGTCAAAGGCACAACACGAGACAACTAGGGAGCGAGTGCAAATACGAGACCACTAGGGGGTCAAAAGAATAACACGAGACCACTAGGGGGTCGGGTGCAAAGATAAGACAACTAGGGGGGTCAAATGCACAACATGAGACCACTGGGGGGCTAAGTGCAAAGATAAGCCCATTAGGGGTTCAAAGGCACCACACTAGACCTCTAGGGGTCCGAGTGCAAAGATAAGACCAATTGGGTTCAAAGGCACAACACGAGACCAATATGGGCCATGTCTAATATATGAGACCACCATGGAGTCAAAGACACAACACAAGACCACTTGGGGCCAGGTGCATAGATAAGACCATTAGGGGGTCGAAGGCATAACACGAGACCACATGGGGGGGGGGGCAAGTGCAAATATGAGACCATTAGAAAGATCGAAGACACAACATGAGACCACTAGGGGTGTGTGTAGATATGAGACCACTTGGGGGTCAAAGGCACAACACGAGACCAGTGGGGGGTCAAGTGCAAAGATAAGACCATCGGGGGTCAAAAGCACAACACGAAATCATTGGGGGCCAATTGCAAAGATAAGACCATTGGAGGGTCAAATGCACAATATGATATCATTGGGTTCAAAGACACAACACGAGACCACGAGGACCCGTTTGCAAAGATAAGACCATTGAGGGTCAAAGGCACAACAAGAGACCACTGGGGGGTCGAGTGCAAAGATAAGACCACTGGGGAGTCAAAGGAATAATACAAGACCATTAGGGGGCCTGATGCAAAGATAAGACCACTAAGGGGTCGGGTGTAAAGATAAGATCATTAGGGGGTCAAAGGCACAACACGAGAGCACTGGGTGTTTGGGTGTAAAGGTGAGACCACTAGGGTCGAAGGCACAATACGAGATCATTAAGGGGTCGGGTGCAAATATGAGACCATTGCGGATCGAAGGCACAACACGAGACCATTGGAGGGGCCAAGTGCGAATATGAGAACACTAGGGGGTCAAAGGCACAAAATGAGAATATTTGGGGCCGAGTACAAAGATAAGACCAGTAGGGGTCAAAAGCACAACACGAGACACTCAGGGGGTTTCAAAGATAGGACCATTAGGGGGTTAAAAGCACAACACGAGACCATTAGGGGTCAAATACACAACACGAGACCACTAGGGGCCGAGCGCAAAAATGAGAACATTGGGGGTCAAAAGCAAAACATGAGACCACTGGGGGGCCGAGCGCAAAGATAAGACCACATGAATACATGGATAATGAAGAACTCTAAGTCAAAAGATAAAAGAGATCATTGATGGTCAAAATTATAGCCTTGCATGCATATGATGGTGTGAATGCAAATGATTCATGAGCAATGCAATGATGGTTGTGATGATGCATGAATATTGGATTACACATATGTGAAAGACTTCATCATCATGAAGTTTGATTGATATGAAACCATAACGCTTTCACGGTAGACAACAACTAATAAAGACGATATTGATTGTGTTCTGTTTTTTTAATCTTGGAATCCCCTTGGGGGTACTACCTTCCTTCCTTATGGAAAAATACATCATCTATTCCTTGTTGATATACACCTCGAGACATAGTTCCAAGGGGTTTTGTTTGCTTGAATCACTAGTGAATGACATTATCATAAGAGTTACTTGATTATGCAGTTCGAACATCATATTTATATAGCTTGAGACTTAACTAAGTGAACATGCACACATAAATGTACAGTAGGGATATAAATAAATTTTCTTTTATTGATATTCAAGGAATTTTAGTAGGAATGTTCAGTGATATATGTGCTACGAGAGGTATTACAAGTTACAAAATTTTGCAAAATTTTTGCCCCTGATGTGAACCCTTTTGATAAAGACTCTTTGCACGATCTATCTTGGTTGGTGTTTGGTCAAGGTCACGGTTGGATTGAGCTTTTGTTTATGAGTAGGCAGCGGAATGATAAAATTAGGATAAAAGAAGATGGGATAGACTTGAGGGAAAAGCGCCCCAACACTCTAAGGTGTTGATAAGCCAAAGTGATGCTCGCCACAAGAACTTGGTTCTTGATAAGAACTTCTAATCTTGGTTCAACCAAGAAGGTTTGGAGAATACTCTCACAAGGATTCAATCCTTAATTCAAAAAAAAATTATGCTTCAACTTAACTTGTTTATTCTATTGGTAAAGACTTAAATTTATAGGCAAGCCAACTTCGCTCACTCTTTGGAAAACACCCTTTCCAAGTGACTCTATAATTTTTCTTATCACACCCTTGTGAAAGATAGCATTTCAATACTTTGAATGAAGAAAATGTTTAACAATGGCAATGAATTGTCTTCACAATATTTTGAAGTTATAAACTCTTGCAATCCAATAACTCAATATATACTTTAGTACTAATGCTCATAAGGTTTGAATAACTTACAATAACACTTAAGGAAAATTTGAAAAACAAGTAGTGAAAGTTATGAATAAGTTGCACCAAGTGTAGAACAAGTATTTCAGAAAATTATAGTTTGAGTAAGTGATTTCCTTCTGAGTTGTGTTATGTATTGTTTATGTATGAAATGAGTTTCAAAGCCTTTATATAGACTTTCCAATCAACCAGAATACCTCTACGAAAAGGTAGGATTTGTTTGGAATGAAATCATTTCGTTTGGGTTGAAAGCTGTGTGGTTTGAATATGAAAACTGTTGTAACAACTCTTAGTAATCGATTACTTAATCGATGTAATCGATTACCCTACAAGTCTGTCCAATTGTGTAATGGATTTTTACATGGTATAATTGATTATCCTAGTTAATTTTTGTTGGATAACTCATTTCTCACTCATGTAACCTATTACTTAGTTCTAGTAACCTGTTACTTAGTCACAGTAACCTGTTAAACAGTATTTTGAAAATTGTTTTCATTTTTACTTGTGGTTATCAATTTTCTTTTAAAATAATTTTGAGCATTACTACTAAGTGTATAGTTTAGAGTATAAGGATAGAAATACCTAAAGACTTAGATTCTAAATTCTTGAAGCTTTGTCTTCATTGTCTTCATAAGTATTCTTCCTTTTCTTCTTTTATGTGATGTTGGTGTCTTCATCAAAACATTGTCAAGGTCAGGAGCCAGATCTTCTTCACACATAGGATTCCTGTACTCATTGAAGACTTAGCTCACAATTTAGCACATGGTAGAATGTTGGAGTTATTGACTCCAGAATGGCCCTCAGTTGCACTTAAGCTTGGCATAGGATCCTCTTTGTCCAAGGAGAAAATTCCCTCGACAGAATGGTGAATTATGATGAGTTAAAAGGCCTAGGATTTCTTAGGTGTGAACTTTTCTAGCAACCCAAGCCTCCAACGGCTAGAACATGGCCATTAAGAACCATTAATGCACACTTAAAGCCTCTAATGAGCACATGGAAAATTCCCTCAAGCAACTTTGTTCCAACAACTCTAAAAATGACTTAGGATACTTCTGGATGATTTGTGCCCATGTGGATTAAGCTCCAACGGTCTGGACAGGGTGTTAAGGCACCACTAATGCCTCATTCAAGCCTTCCACAGTCACCTTCCTCATTCCGACGAGCATTTCCTCTCCATCGGCCATAATAGCTTTTATTTACCTGCCAAACAACATTACACAAAGTTAGAATATCGTTGGTTCATGAAAAATAAAAGTTGGTCAAAACATTAAAGTGTCATTTACACTTTTAGTTTTGGTTTAAATCCTACAAGCCATTTTTAGAGCTAAGCATTATTTATAGGCAAATTTATTAAACAAACACAAAAATAAATAAAACTAAGTGTTGGTCAAAAATAGGCCCACACAATTATTACAAAATAAAAAATGTTCCATGCCAAACATGTTGGATAGGCCTAACTTGGTCAGGCTACGGCCAGTGCATGTTGCAGCAAGCTAGGAGCATGTGCCTCAGTCAGATTTCCTGGCCAGGCCAGATTGGCCCAGCGCCTGGCTCAACACTTGGTGTGCCATTATAGTCAACTCAGTCAGGCATGCCTCGGCCAGGCTTGGTACCTGATGCACCTAGCCATGTGTCACGGTCAGAAATGTGTCGGTCAGGCTTGGTGGCTGATGTAGATGGCCCCGTGCCAAGGTTAGATTTTGAACCTTGGCCAAGCTCTTGGCCTATCTCATGCACATGGCCTGGTCCATCCTTGGCTCAGTCAGAACCATGGACCAAGATGTTATTGAGCATTTTTACATCCCCTTGGGCTAACTTTGGCTCACCATCATGGTTCAACCCTATGAGTTATCCAAGGGCATTTTGAGCCCTTGTTGCCCGTATCCTAGTCATAGAACCACTTATGCCTTCAAGACCATCATAATCAAGGTTAGGCTCTTTGGGTATTGCATCAGCCCTAGTATAAGGTAATTTCTCATTCTTCAATTAATCTCCCGAGACAATCGGATAACTTGACCATTGCATTGTCCTTGTTCGATACTCCCAAGAACTTCATATTTCTTCGCACAATGCCCAAAAATTTTACAACTCCAACATGAAGTGCAGACACATGGAGGATTTTAGCTTACCCCAATGGTAGTAGACTTTCAAGAGAATTGCATTTTCATTGCCCTAACTTTTGCTTAGGTCACCATTTCAGTTTTTCAACCTAATAGGTTTCTACTCATGTCCTAATTTTTGCTTAGGCTGCCCTTTCAGGTTTTCAGCCTAACATGTTTTTGTTCATACCCAAATTTTTGCTTAGGCTTCCATTTTGGGTTTTCAACCTAATGGGCATTTCTTTTATTATATGTTTCTCTCTTTTTAGGTATAGAACCTCTTGATCACGTCTGTGTTGTAAATCATTTCCATCCATAACTTGTGAGATAGTTCAAGTTACAAAATTTTGAATTTTTTTGCCACACTATAAGGTAATTGCCCATTCATCAATTGTTATTCTCAGATAGTCGAGTAAGTGAACCATTGTGATAGTTTTGTTCGATTCTTCCCTGAATTTCTTACTCCTTCCCACATTGCTCGAAACTTCTAAGATTCTCACTTGATGCTCATATGTGTGGAGGATCTTGGTTTTCCCCTAGTGTGATAGCTTCGCAAGAAAAAATGTCTTTTTATTGCCTTAACTTTTGCTTAGGCCGCCCTTTCGGGTTTTCAACCTACCAGACTTTTATTAATACCCTAATTTTTGCTTAGGTCGCCCTTTCGGGTTTTCAACCTAACGAACATTTTTTCTCTTTTTTTGCATTTTCTTTTTTTAGGCATAAAATCTCTTAACTGCGTCTGTTTTCGCAAGTCTGGGTAAAATGTTCTCATCCAGGTCTGAGAATGCATTCTTGACAATGTTGTGAACTTCATAGTTTGGGACCCATTTTCCACGAGCATCTTCCTTATTTGGGAGGATCCTTTTTAAGTACTAAATCCTCAATTCTTATCAAAAGGTCTCGTCATCATGCCTTGACTATAATTGACCATGACAAATGGCGCTAACCTTTTCTCATCAATTATGTTCAATTTCTCATACTTGAGTTTAACCCATACTAACTCTTCTTGCTCTGCTTCCATCAAGACTCTTAACAAGGAAATCTCCACTTCTATGGGTGAAACAGCTTCCATCTCGTACATCATTGTTGTCTATTAGAATTTTATAGTGCCCCACATATATGTCCATTAGGGATAACTTATGACTCTTATCCACACCATCGACTAAAACATCAATGAGATTGATGGGATGATCATATTTCAGGCTTGCTTTGTTCAAATCTCTGTATTCAACACACATTTAGTTTCCCTCATTTCTTGGTACTAACACCATATTAGCCACTCATTCTTAGTTTCCCTCCAATTGTTTTGCGACCTCTTCTTTTACTCATCGACCCTCTTCTCTATCACCATACACAATGGGATCATTATAAGGTACCATAAAAGAATAAATTGATAAATATTCAAGTATCATATACGTAGACAAAGTATCTACAAAATTGTTATACATGTATTGATTTGTGAAACGTCAGAGAAAGAAATATGATATGAAATATAGATGGTCACAATGGTATGGAAGAAAGGTAAATATGTGAGAATGGAGATGATAAAAATGGATGAATGGGGAAGAAGCATTAGATAGTCATGCAAATTCACTAAGATATTGTCACAAGTAACATAAATATAAGTCCAAATGAAATTCAAAGCACATGATTTACAACATAGTCAAATAATTATTTTAAGAAACTACATCAATCACCAGCTCAGACTACCAATTCTTTAAAAGTTCATTGTCTTCATAAGGACGTATCTCATTGTTCACGAACATCTTGTCTTTTCCCAAGGTATTGATAGTGAGGTGGAAATAAGAATCAATTAAGTCATCTGTCATAACCCTTCTCATCTCCCCCTCATCCATGTCGACACCTAGATTCCCTCATTTTGTGAATTTGTTACCATTCCTTATTGTTTGAGTTGTTGTGTTGAAAATATGAGCTTGATTAGCGTTGTTTTTCCTAGGTTGCACAATGACTCTAATTTTAAATTTGTAACTCCCTAGGAGTTTGATTTAAAAAAATTATTGTGAAATATTGAAACTATTTCCGTTATAAAACAAAGAACTTTCTGTATAACAGGTTGACCATCCCACAACCGTTTTCTAGGGTTATAACCCCTCTAGATCATGTAGTGGTTGACGATAATTATATAGAGAGCACATGGGCTCCACAATATGATTGCATCTTTTCTCTTGAGTATTCATAATATATAGAATGAGACATCGTTTGATCAAGGATCCTATAAACTTATGATAGCGTTAGTCTTTTTGCATATGTCTTAGCAATGAATGTATATGACTTGATGGATGCACTTCACATAAGTGATATAATGAATGACGTGTGAATTCACTATTTTTTTTCTTTTCCTTTCTTTATTTTCTCTTCGATTTTTTTTTTGGAACACGATATGCATGAAATTGCATGATTGGTTGCATGAAAAAGTTCTACATGGGTGCATAACATACATGAATGCAGGTATGTAATGCATTTTATTTTATTTTATATACATAACATGCCTATAGATGCTACTATAAAATGATTTTCCTTTTTTTAGTGTATGGTATGCATGTGGATGTTATATTTTTTTGTTGAGTGCATGATATGCATATGGGTTCTATGATTTTTTTTAGTACATGATATGTATGTGAATGCTATCGTGAAATGATTTGTTTATAAGCCTTCCATCATGTCATAAGGATACACAAGTGCAATAGTACCCCAATACCACTCAGGCTCATGCGATGGTGAGTCAATATGATTACAGGATAGAAGTTTTTTCGACTTCATGACAAAGATGACATAAATAATAGCAAGATAAAAAAATGTACACTCATGTATCCTATATAATTGTATTTGATCCTACAAAGTTTGTTTGGGTCAAAATGCCACATCCTAAGGCGAAGTTCTAAGGTTCATATATGCATATATTGGTGGTACTTGACTTCCTGTAGGTCCTTGGACTACTGTCACTAGTGGAAGCTCATGACCCAGATATCACAAATATAACACAAAGATGTACGAGACACCATAGATGTCATACCCATAATACCCAATAACAATTCGAGTTATACATTAGCGTAATATCAAAATGTGTATGGAGCCTAGTGACGATAAACCAATGTATCACTAAACAATATGTAAATAAGCTTGGTAGACAGCCGAAAGAACAAAGCATGATATGTGAAGTGTGTCTGGGAGTGTACAAACCTTAACAACGAAAATACATAAAACCTAATAAACCACCCCCAAAGCCTGTACATGTGATAAAAGTGCAGGTTCTATATACAAGAGTTCAATATATAAAACACAAAAATGGTTAAAAGAAAAACAAGCAACAAAAATAGAAATAAAAAGGGTCAAATTAAAATAATGAACAAAATATCCACATTATTAATCATAAAAGGCTTGACTCTTAACTATCCTTAGTGGAGTCACCATGTTGTCAATACTCCATTTTCGTGGGTGCAATGAGAATAAGGTAAATAAATGCATTGAAATCGTCATCAATGTTTTTTAGAGGGAAAACATGAAAAACTAACTTTAATGAATAAAGTTTGATATGCTCACAAAGAAAAATTTAGTTCGAGAGTGGGTTACGGATGAGGAAGGTGTTAGACACCTCATGTCGCCTGTTATAAAAATGGCATCAAGATCAGTTATGTGAATATTCATTCAGAATATTAATTTTACCTTCACACATTACACCAAAAAAATTATTTTTATTTTTTTGTGTCTGATAAGGAAGTATTTGATCCTACATATCTCTAGTTGCAATAAAGTAATTAAAGCTACCTAATTCTTCTACAAAATGGTTGAGTGATTGATATTTATTTTTATTTTTTTATAAAGTTACAATATAAGATAATGCGACAAGACACTAGTCTTATAGTGCACTACATCATCGTTTTTAGTCAACACAAAGTATCGCGACAAAAAACTAGTCCTATAGTGCACTACTTTACATTGCTTTTATTGAATTATTATTTTTAAAATTTAACAAGATGAGGTAATGCAACATCACAAAAGTCCTATAAAAGTTCTTTAATGCACTACCTCTTCTTGCTTTAGACAACATAAAGTAGCGCGATAAGGAACTAATCCTATAGTGAACTACTTTACATCGTTTTTAAATTATATAAAAAAATTAACAACACAAGGTAACGCGACAAGACACAATGCCTATAGTGGGCTACCTTATCTTGCTTTTGAAATTTATTTAGAAAAATATAACAAGCTAAAGTAACGTGACAAGGCACAAGGTCTATAATGCACTATTTTAGTTAGGAACAACATATCAAAATTTCAGCTCGATCCAATAGTGAGCAAATGAGTTACCGCGATTTTACTCGGGGATGTCATTGCTGAACTCTTGTTTTTTGTCCGGAACTTCTGTTTTTGCAATTATTCCTACAGATTAAGCCTACAAAACACTAGGTGAGACTTGGCCATTTAAACAAGTTTTAATCATGTATTAGTATAATTTTATTCATTTGAGTTGATTAAGTAGTTAAAGTACCACAAAAAAGAGTATATTAAATATGGTCAATTTAACACTTGACGCAAACCTAGATATGAAAAATCATTTTTGAAATAATCAAATGCGTGTAGTGATTGAGCTCGTCCAATGAGTTATTGCGTTCATTGACAATTGCATCTAATGATATGTGCATCTAAGACCAAGTATGTCTAAAATCATATGTGTCTAAGACAAGTGCCATGTGACTATAGTGGCCAATGACCATTAGCCTAATAAATTTAACTGCCTTTACTCTATCAAGTATATTTGTTCATTATTCAATTAGTATTCCTATATTAAAAGTTATGTTTCTTGGTAAGAGAAACTTAGTACTCTTAGAAATATAAATATTGTTCTCTTGGAAATATATATAGAATCAACATATTTATTTGGAGATTTGAACTAGTTTTAAGACTCAATGGATACTTGCATTATATACTTCTCTATATCATACTCAACAAAACACATTTCAATTAATTCTATTAGTAAACAGATACTAAATTGAAGACCATTGAAGCATATGTGAAGACACTTAAGATCATCTATAAAGAAGTCTAGTTCTAATGAATGCAATAGAGCTAAGAATAGTTGTATCAAGCTATATAGGGATACTACTTGCATAAAATGTATTTGCATCATAAACTTAAATGCATGTATTTTTATATATCTTGTATACAGGCAAGCTAAGGAGAAATAGAAAACACTCGAGTATTACTTTGCAAATCTTATGACATTTTCTTAAGTGAGTTTTAGACTAAGTAATCTTAAATCTCCATATCCTCGTCAAGTAAGTTCTAAAAGCTCAACCCAGAAATATCTTTTAAGACATAAAGCTTGGAGAGGCTTGGTATTTGAAAGAATAATTGATTAAGTTTAGAGCTTGAAGATGCTTGGTAAATGAAATAAAACTTAGAGTGTTTACGGCTTGCAAAAGCTTGGTAGAAAAAGAATAGTTGCGTGAAGATGTGTTTAATATATATACTATGTTGGAAATAGTGAAAAAAATCCTTTAGAATAAGGAACTGGACGTAGCTCTTAGAGTGAACCAGCATAAACCATCGTGTCATTTCCTCCTTTTCTTTATACTACTTTTGCTTATACCAACTATGGGGAATTAAACTTGATGCAAGTTAATCTTTTAAAAAACAACTTTAATTCAAGTGCTTACCATATAATTGCTTGAGCTAGCATCATTAGTCACCCAAGTTTAATCATTATAGGTATAGTATATTTGAGTTCAGCGAGTAGTTCTTACTCAAACGCCTTTTTGACATGTAATTTTTTGACCAATCTCACTTACTCCAATAAGTGTACTAGCAACTAAATCTTAATACTCAATATGAAAAATAATAAACACTAGTTCGTTCATTTATTGCCAAATGGCATAATCTTAACCTAGAAACAAAAGGACCATTCACACATGTTTGAGAGTAAACTAAAGCTAAAGATATTTGAAATTATAAATTGGTGTGAAAAGTTCAACTACTCAGGTCCTTTTTATAGTTTTACAAGTTGGATGGTTACACGTCTAGGACGTGGATCACCATTGATGGAATAACTCTTCTAAAAGATTTTGGGCACACGCTATTGTGTATGAGTATACGGATAAGTTGTCTTTAGCTAATTGGTTGGCCAATGTTGGGCTTTTTCGTATTTAGCTCTAGGCTTCTCTTTATGTTCCAATTGAATTCATATTTCTCTTTTAGTTTTAATTCTTCCCATTTCAGGATCTATAATTGCAATTTTGCATGAAACACTAAATTATATTCCTTAATTCTCTTCTAAAATAGAGTATTGTGTCTTAGTCATTGTTTCTTATGAGATTCAAAATTTATCTATCTCTTAGGATGATTTATGTATACAGTGGTGGATGATTTAAAGGATAGATGAGGGCAACTGCCCCTGAATTTTTTTTATTAAAACATTCTTTTTTATATTTTTACTTAAATAATACATTTTTATTCCACAAAGTGTATTATTTCGTATGTTATTTGCTATAATTGATAAGAAAATACTTAATTATTAAACTTGTAAATCATAAAATATATTTTTCAACCAATCATAACAAGTGACATACAGAGTAACATATTATTTGGAACAACAAATGTACTCTCTTTACCTATACCCAAACGACGTCTTTCTTTATGAAGATATTCATTAGAGCTCACATATTTCTTTAATTTGTAGTTTGATAAATAAATATAGTGCAACTTATATGACTCTTCTAAAAATTATACATAATGGACCAAGTTGTCTTAAACATATATATTAATGTTGCTTATAATAATATGATTTTATTTGAGTTCTGAAAGATTTTACACTTGATGATGACAACCTCTTTCTGGATTGCTTTTGTTATAGGATCGTTTCTTGTGAAAGTCCTCTTTGTTGATTGATGATTCACTTTGTTGGAACTTATTTGATTGCTTTGAATATTTGTACTTTGATTAGCCTCGGTTGGCTTGCAATTTGTTGAGAATTGATGAAGTGATTGTAGAATGGAATGAAAGTGATGCACGGTTTGTAATGATGTGAATTGGAATGATGGTTGTTTATGTGTATATGGATGGTTTCGGTTTGTATGAACAAGGAGTGCTTGCTCACGGTTTGGTGTTGGTGTTTATGGTGGATTTGAGAATATGGAAAAGGTTAGGGATGGAATGGCGCCACAAACAATGGAATGTTTGATAAGCCTTGTGAAGTTCGCCACAAGAGAATGATACTCTTGATAAGAACAAGGGGTCTTGACTCAGCCAAGAAGCTAGGAGAAAACTCACTAACAATGGTTATTAACATAAAATTCAATCTACTTTATTCCTTGTGCATATGGGTCATATATATAGGGAAAGGAATTCGGTTTACATTGCCAAAATCAAAAGGCATGAAAAGATAAACTAATCCTATCTAATCTCAATCTAATCTTCATGTGTTGGACGAATGGTGATGGTGGATTTGAATTGAGATTGCCTTGATGAGTGGTTGAAATAATATCTTCCATTATCTTCATGTTGATGATATAATTTGATCCTCCTTTTGATTTGCTTGTTTGAAAATTAGATTAGGAGATCCTTATCTTGTGGAGATTAGATCTCCCTTAATTATAGCCGTGTGGACTTGGGGAAATTAGATTAGGAGATCCTTATCTTGTGGAGATTAGATCTCCCTTGATTATAGCCGTGTGGCTTTTGGCTCTAGATTTTCCCTCCAAGCTTTTCATCCATGCTCTATCTCCTTGCCAAGAGGATGAGGATGAGGATGAGGATTAGGATAGGATGTGGCTTGGGATGAGGATAGTAGGAGGAAGAGGATGAGGATGAGGATGAGGACATGGTTAGGATGAGGATGAGGACGTGGATAGGATAAGGATGAGGATGAGGACGTGGATAGGATAAGGATGAGGATGAGGTTAGGATGAGGATTAGGATGAGGACAAGGGTATGATGAGGATTGGATGAGGATGTGGATGAGGACGAGGATAGAATGAGAAAGAGGATGAGGATGAGGATGAGGATGTGGATAGGATGAGGATGAGGACGTTGATAGGATGAGGATGAGGATGAGGATGAGGATAGAATGAGGATGAGGATGTGGACTGGGATAAGATGAGGATTGGATGAGGATGAGGATGTGGATGTGGACGAGGATGGGATGAGAAAGAGGATGAGGATGAGGATGTGGATAGGATGAGGATGAGGACGAGGACGAGGAAGAGGATGAGGATGACGATGAGGATAGGAAGAGGATGAGGATAGGATGAGGATAGGATGAGGATGAGGAAG
>NC_032023.1:5552634-5559492 GCF_001865875.1 Lupinus angustifolius | reverse complement strand
GACGTGGATAGGATGACGATGAGGATAGGATGAGGAAGAGGATGAGGATAGGATGAGGAGGAGGAGGAGGATGATTAGGATGAGGTGGAGGATGAAGAAGAAGTTGAGGAGGAGGAGGATGAGGATGAGGAGGAGGATAGGATGAAGATAGGATGAGGATGAGGATAGGATGAGGGTGAGGATGAGGACGAGTATAGGATGAGGATGAGGATGAGGACAAGGATAGAATGAGGAAGATGATAGGATGAGGATGAGGATGAGGATTGGATGAGGATGAGGATGAGGATAGGATGAGGGTGAGGATGAGGACGAGTATAGGATGAGGATGAGGATGAGGACAAGGATAGAATGAGGAAGATGATAGGATGAGGATGAGGATGAGGATTGGATGAGGATGAGGATGAGGATAGGATGAGGGTGAGGATGAGGACGAGTATAGGATGAGGATGAGGATGAGGACAAGGATAGAATGAGGAAGATGATAGGATGAGGATGAGGATGAGGATTGGATGAGGATGAGGATGAGGATAGGATGAGGGTGAGGATGAGGACGAGTATAGGATGAGGATGAGGATGAGGACAAGGATAGAATGAGGAAGATGATAGGATGAGGATGAGGATGAGGATTGGATGAGGATGAGGATGAGGATAGGATGAGGGTGAGGATGAGGATGAGGATGAGGATTGGTGTGAGGATGAGAATATGATGATGGCGAGGATGAGGAAGAGGATGAGGAAATGATGACGATACGATGAGGATGAGGGTAAGGATGAGGATGAGGATAGAATGAGGAAGAGGATGAGGATGAGGATGAGGATAGGATGACGATGAGGATCGTACAAGCCATATTTTGTTTTGAAGGCTGTTTTCCACTCATCCCCTTCTCTAATCCGAATTTGATGGTACCCACTCTTCAAATCCACTTTTGAGAAGATGCAGGCACCATGTAATTCCTCTAAGAGATCATCCAATCTAGGAATGGGATGTCTATATTTGACCGTGATGTTGTTCACGGCCCTACAGTCAGTGCACATCCTCCAGGCTCCATTTTTCTTTGGAACTAGGATGACTGGGACTGCACAAGGACTTAGACTTTCTTGAACCCAACCCTTGTGCATAAATTCCTCGACTTGTTTTTGAATTTCATTAGTCTCTTGAGGATTGCTCCTATAGGCAGGCCTATTGGGCAATGATGCACCAGGAATCAAGTCAATATGATGTTCAATGCCCCTTAAAGGTGGAAGTCCACTAGGGACTTCTTCAGGGAATACATCATTGAACTCATTCAAGAAGTCTTTCAAATTTTGAGGCATAGAAGCCTTATCAATAGCCGTGCTATTTAAGCAAAAACTTTGGCACAAAAGTAAGTACATGGGCTGCCTTGTGACTAGGGCATGCTTTACTTCACTTTTTGTGACAAAGTAGCTTTTCTTTTGATCCTTTCGATCATTCTTCTTGACTTGGCTAGAGTCTATGGTTTCAGCCGTGACCTCCTTTTTCTCTTGGTCAATCTTTTCTTTCAGCCTACGCTGATCATCACTCACTTGTTTTGGGGACAAGGGTGATAAGACCATTTTATGATTATTATGCATAAATGTGTACTTGTTAGTACGCCCTTCATGGGTAGCATTTTTATCATATTGCCATGGTCTTCCCAATAGCATATGGCTGGCCTCCATGTTGACCACATCACATAGGACTATGTCCTCATATTTTCCAATGGAAAAAGGGACCTCAACTTGCTTATTCACGACCATCTCCCCCACATCATTAAGCCATTGCAGCCTATATGGTGTTGGGTGTGCCTTGGTGATAAGCTTCAATTTAGACACCGTTCTTGTGCTAACCACGTTAGCACAACTTCCTCCATCAATGATGAGGGTACATATGTTACCTTGTACAAGGCAGCGAGCATGAAAAATGTTTTCTCTTTGACTTTCCTCATGATTTCGGTTTTGACTCCCAAGGAGCCTCCTAACCATGAGTAGGTCTCCATCGGGCATATTAAGATCACCCTCATTGTCATGTTCTTCATCACTAGCTGACTCAGATTGGGACTCAATGTCCCCATTTAGAACCATCATAGTTCTTCTTGTAGGGCATTGAGACGCAATATGGCCACGCCCCAAACATTTAAAACATTTTATATCACGGCTCCTTTGATTTGGATCAAGGGGCTGCTTACCTTGGGACTTGGTTGTCCCCACGGCTTCTTTAGAACTAGGGACAATTTCTTTTGTTGCATTGCCCTCCTTCTTGCTTTTGTCTTTCCAAGTATTTGGTGGATACTTGGTTGTTGAATTAGAGGAGTACTTAGACTTCCTCCTCTTGATTTGTTGCTCTACCTTGATGGCCTTTTGGACAAGGTCATCTAACTCAACATATGGTTGAAGCTCCACAATATCCTGAATTTCAGGGTTCAACCCATGTAGGAACCGAGCCATTGTAGCTTCTCGGTCCTCATGGAAGTTGGACCTAAGTAAGGCCAGCTCCATCTCCTTGAAGTATTCATCAACCGATTTGTTACCTTGAGTTAGTCTTTGCAATTTGTTATGCACATCTCTTTGGTAGGAACTTGGAACAAACCTTCTCCTCATCACCCTCTTCATCTCCCCCCAAGTATTTACTACTTCCTCACCATACCTCCTCCTCTCCTTTTGGATCTGGTCCCACCACACCATAGCATATTCCTTAAATTCTAGGGCAGCAACCTTTACCTTCTTTTCCTCACTATAGTGTTGGCATTCAAACACTTGTTCCATCTTTAACTCCCACTCATGATAGGCCTCAGGGTTATTAAGTCCTAGGAATGTAGGGACTTTTATTTTTACTCCCTCTAACCTATCCTCCCTCCTCCTATCTCCACGGCCTCCTCTCTCACGACCACCTCCCTCACGGCCACCCTCAAAATCATCCTCCTCATACCTTCCTCTCCCATATCCTCCCTCATACTCATCCTCCTCTCGCCTACCTCTCCTCTCACCATGGCCCTCCTCCTCCTCATACCTATTTCTCCTCTCAACATGGCCCTCCTCCTCCTCATACCTATTTCTCCTCTCACCATGGCCCTCATCCTCACGGCCACCTCTTCTATCTCTCCTCCTCCTTCTCCTATGATCTATCTCACTACTAGAGTCACCCTCCAGCCTCCTAACATCTATTCTCATTTCATCCATTTGCCGTTGTAGGGCCTGAAATTGGGTGCTTATCATGGCATGTAGCACGGCTGTCCTTGGTGATAATGGAGAACCACTATCTTCTGGACTAGCCATAATGTCACTCTCCTTACTCTTCTCTCAAGTGTTTACACTCTCTCACTTTTCTCTCAATTTTCTCCTTTGATTCTTGAGTGAGTCAAGTGATCAAGTTGTAGTATCAAAAACGTGTGACAAGTTCACAAGATTACCAATTTATTTGGTTTGTGGCTCGGCTGGATTGTGTGTAGGTTGTAGGGTAGTGTTTGTGTAGGTTTTGTGGGTTAGGGTTAGGTTTTGGTCTCGGTTTGGGTAGGTTTTTGGGTTAGGTTTAAGGTTTTGTGTTTGGCTTGATGTGTTTGGGTTAGGGTTAGGGTTTATATTCGGTTTGTGTAGGTATTTGGTGTTTTGGGTTGTATTTTGGATGATTTGTGCTTGGGATGTCTCGGTTTTGTAGGGTATTTTGTGGATGGATTTGATTTTTGTAGGGTAATGTGTTTAGGGTATGGTTTTGTGTGTATGTATGGCTTTTGGTTCGGCCAAGGGAAAGAAATTTGGGTAGAAGTAGAGGAATTTTGAGAAAGAAGAATTTGAAATTGCACTTACTTGTGGTGCTGCCTCAAATTCAATGCCTTAGTCTTATTTTGATAAAGATATTATAATTGTGACTTTCAGGCAAGAACTGAGCTCTGATGACCACTTGATGACAACCTCTTTGTGGATTGCCTTTGTTGTAGGATCGTTTGTTGTGAAAGTCCTTTTTAGTGTTGATTGTGCTTGTATTTGCTTGATTTGCTTTGAATTTGCCTCGGTTTGGACTTTAAAGAATTGCTTTATGAATGATTGATAATGGAATGATGCTCACGGTTTGTAGTTGATGATGGGTTGTATGTTGTGGATGATTGTGGGTTGATGGTGGAATTGATGCTCACGGTTTGTAGTGGTTGATGGGTGATTGTTGGTTGATGATGGAGTGCAAGGTGATCACGGTTTGGATGGTGGATTGAAGGTTGGTGTGTTTGTAAGTGTTTAGGAATATGGAAGGGGAATTGGAATGGTATGGCGCCACAAACAATGGAATGTTTGATAAGCCTTGTGAAGTTCGCCACAAGAGAATGATACTCTTGATAAGAACAAGGGGTCTTGACTCAGCCAAGAAGCTAGGAGAAAACTCACTAACAATGGTTATTAACATAAAATTCAATCTACTTTATTCCTTGTGCATATGGGTCATATATATAGGGAAAGGAATTCGGTTTACATTGCCAAAATCAAAAGGCATGAAAAGATAAACTAATCCTATCTAATCTCAATCTAATCTTCATGTGTTGGACGAATGGTGATGGTGGATTTGAATTGAGATTGCCTTGATGAGTGGTTGAAATAATATCTTCCATTATCTTCATGTTGATGATATAATTTGATCCTCCTTTTGATTTGCTTGTTTGAAAATTAGATTAGGAGATCCTTATCTTGTGGAGATTAGATCTCCCTTAATTATAGCCGTGTGGACTTGGGGAAATTAGATTAGGAGATCCTTATCTTGTGGAGATTAGATCTCCCTTGATTATAGCCGTGTGGCTTTTGGCTCTAGCTTTTCCCTCCAAGCTTTTCATCCATGCTCTATCTCCTTGCTTTATCTCTTAGCTTTTGGACGTGCTCTTTTCCCTCCAAGCTTTCATCCAAATGTTCTATCTCTTTGCTTTATCTCTAAGTGTGACCGTGCCTCCTTTCCTACAAGACATGAACCTTCATAAAATTAAATGTAATAAAATGACACCTAAATTAAAGACATGATAAATAAAAGTCCTAAACTAGTGTGGGTTTTAAGACAACTCCCACTTATTTATGGTCCTAATTACTAATGTAAGAACTAAAGAGATCAAGGTGGATCCTCCCTTAGGCCGTGGCCTTCCTTGAGCTCTTCATTAAGACTTATGCAAATTAAAGCCTTCTCTTCATGCTTGGTCCCATTTGCACTTGTTTCCATGATAGAAAATATGAGTTGTCGAAGTGCTTCTTGGGCCTTTTTGGTCTTAGCTCTAGTCATAGGTCCTCCTAAGCCATGTAAAGGGTCTTCAATAATGTTATGTCCCAATGGGTTTACATCACTTGACGAAAGAGAGTATGTGTGTATTGATAATATATTTCCTAATGATGTTTAGAAGTCATTTAATATTGGTAATATATGTATTTTTGTCCAAAAATCCGGCCATATGAATTTCAATGAGCAAGAGAAGATTAGTTTGAGATATCATTTTCAACATTTTGTCTTTGGTGTCATTAACCATTCAAATATGAAAAACTCACAACCATATGTCATTACTCATATCTTGATTTATTAAGTTATTCATCTTATCTTAACTACTGTGACACAACTACTATATAAATATCATTTCCAATAATAAAGATAATCAAACAAAGTTACATAATAAGATAGAAGATGAATTTCTTACAGACAACATAATGATTTATATTGAAAAAGAAATTACTGAAAATTTTACATTTGATCAAATCATGTATGTTTCTTTATATTTTTTTAGTTGCACAATTAATTTTAGTTATAAATTGTGATTAAATATTGTTGCCCCTCTAAAGTTTAGATTAAGATCTGCAACTGTCTGTATCCCTTATAAGGGACTAACCTTGTTATATTGTGATAGTGACTCAACATGGACATTGCTTTTAGTTAAGTATTCTACGAACGTACCAAACACATCAAGATTGACTGTCATATCACAAGGGAACATCTTCAAAACAAATTATACCATATTGTTCCTCCCTTGATAAATTCGGATTATCATGTGTAAATATCGGGCTAACAACCAGGACGTCATTCCCGACCATCATTAGGACGAGTCAGGCTCACTGAAGATATCATCAATGCATCTTTGACTTGCCATTAATGCTTCTAACTCGTCATTAATGCCTCTGACGCATCATCAATGCGCCGATTGACTCACCATTAATATGGATTGACATTCCACTTCCCACGCCGCCTGCAAATTCCATCTGCTCATCCGACAGATAAACAATTGCAGACCTGCAGGGTGGCTCAGGACAACCCGATGTACCCACGAGGTACTAGCCAATGGCCAGATGTCACGTCGGCTGATCTAAACTCTATAAATAGAAGACCCATACAAGAAGTATCAATTAATTCTCATTCCCTCATTTATTACTTGCATTTATTGTTCTTGTTTTAACCTCTCTCTTGTTTACACTCATTCTCTCTCTAGAAACAACATAATGACTTGATCGTCGGAGAACCTTTTCAGGTACCTCCCTGATCGAGGCCATATCCAATGCAAATAATATAACAATTAAGAACTGTAGTACTATGAAGTGACTCCTAGGTCATTTCCCAAGGATTATATTTTAAGCAAAGATTCAAACACCTTATACTCACACACACAAAGGGGTTTTTTTGTTGGATTAGTATGAATAATAAGCAAATTCAGAAATAGTAAATAACAATATGATAAAATGGCTAAATCCCTTTGGTTCGTTTGTTCACAACTCAATCCTCGGTTTCAAAAGATTATTTTCAGATTCCAACCATTAACTTCAGAAATTGTTGAGAATCAATTAACTAAGCGATAATCAATTCAAAGTTCCAGAACATAAACATCAAACTAAGCGAAATCAGTAAAGGTATGAAAC
>NC_032023.1:5550585-5552534 GCF_001865875.1 Lupinus angustifolius | reverse complement strand
TTAATAACAAAACCTCAAGAGTTGTGATACATTACCAAATGAAATTAGTTCATAAATTTAGCCTTCCATGGCAATGGAAGAACAAACCAAAAATGAAAAATGAAGAAAAAGTGAAATCCTAGCAGAGCAAAAAGAGGGGAAAACGGAAATGTGTGTGTTTAAAAAATGAGGAAAAGTAAAGTGTGTGTGATTGGAGTGGGGAATCCGAATTTAACCCCTCCAACACACATAAAATCGAATTGGGCCTAAACCATTGGCTCAAAGCTAAATTACAATAAAAAAACTCCTAAAATAAAAATACAATCTTCACTCCAAATATGATATGATAATGATAATAGATTTAATCAGGCCAAATAATCCAAAATTAACTCATTTTAGGAATATTAGTCCAATAAAGTCTAAAACACTAAACCATGTGAAACAAAGTCAATTAGGCACCAAGAATCATCAATCATGTTAAATTAAGGTTATCAATAGTGTGTAATATATTGTTCATCACTCCTCCTATAGGTCCAGATGACATCCTGACCAAGAATACTGATCACTTCTAGTCAATCGGGCAATTGACACTAACAATACCCGATCAACACTAAAGAACATTGGTGTCATCTATGGCTTACTTATAACATGGTGACCACCCGTAACCAAGCTCAACCACTCATCACAAACATTCCTCCAAACCATGACACTACTTCCATCCACCCTCCAACACTAGTATAGCCATCCCAATAAGCAAGCCAAAGTCATCCCCCAAACCCCACCCCAGAAGTACCTACTACTCAACAACTCTTTCAAATGATCCAAACCCAAGGCTAGATTATCCAACAACAAGCCCAACTATTAGCTGAACTTCACCATAATAGACCCGAGCCTAGTAACAGACCCTCGCGACCAGTTGTCATTGAGCACTCCATAGAGTTCGCCGAAGCTTCCCGGCTTATAGCCCCCCGAACACAAAGACCACCCAGATAACTCATCCCTCTGACTATAGCTCCTCTCAAGTAAGACACCCATTCACCAAAGCAATCATGTTCTTACTACTCCCTAAGCATCTAACTCGACCAAACAACATTGACCAATATGATGGTACCACTGATCCACAAGACCACCTAGACGCCTTTGAGGCCTCTATGCTTTTCCATGGGGCGACCGACCCCATCATGTGTCGAGCCTTCTCTCTCACTCTGAAACATGCTGCCCTGCAGTGGTTTACATGGATGGCACCAAATAGCATTGTTTAGTGGACAACTCTTTCTAACGGGTTCAACATCCGGTTTACAACAAGCAAAGAACAACCCTGATCTTCATATACCCTATCCGGTATATGGCAGGAACTGCACGAGCCTCTCTGGGCTTACTTAGATAGGTTCAAAATGGAGTCTATGAAAGTCCGCACCTTGAATCCAGAGGTGGTGATACATATTTTGGTAACAGAATTGCAAGATGGTCTCTTCAGGCAAGAATTGGCCAAGTACTCAGACCTCACCATGGAAGACCTTCGATCAAAGGCCCAACAACTTATTAACCTGAAAGAAACCCAACCAACCCGCCAATCATTCGAGCATAGAGAATACCAACCCCCATCATAGGAAGCCAAACGGCCAAAAATCCATGAACATCCCCGAGATGACCCACCCTGACCACCGAAGAAACCAAAATACTCCACCTACACTCCTCTCAATGCCAATCACACTAGGATACTGCAAGAAGTTATGGCTACTCATCTGGTCCAGCTCCCTAAGCCCAACTCGGAGAGAAAGCTGGGGACCCAAGACCGCTCCAAATACTGTGATTTTCACACCTTTTTCGGGAATATTGCAGAAGAATGTACCCAGTTGCGGGACACTGTTGAAGACTTAATTCGGGCTGGCCATTTGCAACACTTTATTGCTTAGGCCCGACAGGAGCTATTTCCACCACGTCACCCAGTCCTTCTAAGGGATGCCCCC
>NC_032023.1:5502205-5550485 GCF_001865875.1 Lupinus angustifolius | reverse complement strand
AAACTCAACAGGAATATCCTCCGAACAGGGACCGCAGAGACAGGTATCCCCCTAGTAATCGAAGATAGAGGACTCTGGTAGACATTAACACCATATCTGGAGGATTCACTGCATGGGGCACGTCCAGGGCAACCCAGAAAAGGAAGTTTGGCGGATATTATGTTCCATGACTTGTTCCTCAAAATGGAGTTGAAAGACAGAGATTTATTGCCTTATGACATTCAGCTAGTCGGTTTCACCGGGAAAGGGATCACCCATTGTGGGTATGTTGACATCTGGCTTACTATCGGGGAGCCACCCCTAACCCAGACAATCCAGGCAAAGTTTTTTGTAATTAATTATTGTTCTGCCTATAACGCTATCCTCGGCCGACTAACATCGAATCGTCTTGAAGCAATGGTATCCACTCCACATTTGTGCATGAAATTTCTCTCGTCTGATCTTTGAGTGTGCACTATCAAAGGGGACCAACACAGTGCAAGAAGTTGCTATCAAATGAAAAGGCAGTAGGGTGTGCACCTGGTCGAATTTGATGCCAAAACAGACGAATGAGAGTTCCTCCCTCAGCCCGAGGGAGAAAAAACTTCTCTACAATATGGCCCCACAAAAGAAAATTTCATGTATATTGGCAGCACCCTCACCGAGACTCAAAGGTCAAGGTTAGTTAAGTGTTTGGACACCAAAAAATATATTTTTGCTTGGTCAGCTGCAGACATATCTGGGATTGACCCCTCAATAATCTACCACTGATTAACCACCAACCAGGGGGCAAAGCCGATAGCCCAAAAGAAAAAGGAAGATGGGCATCAAAAGAACAGTCGAGGTTACTCGGAAAATCTCTGAGCTCTTGAAAGTCTGTTTCATTCAAGAAATTACTTACACCACCTGGATGTCCAACATATCCCCTCCCAAACATTGATCAATTAGTGGACAACTCCTTCAGGTATCAATATTTATCATTCATGGATGCTTATTTCGGGTCCAATCAATTACCCATGTATCCCCCAGATCAAGTCAAGAAAAGACTAATATCATCACAACTAAGGCTGCATATTGCTACACGGTCATGCCTTTTAGGTTAAAAATCGCAGGGGCCACATATCAGAGGATGATGAATAATGTGTTTGGGGATCAGATTGGGAGGCATATGGAGGTCTACATGGACGATATGATTTCCAAGAGTATGCCTACATAAGAACATGTCTTTATCCTGGATGTCATTTTCATGCGATTACGTAAATTTAAAATGTGCCTCAACCCAGAGAAATATACTTTTGGGGTTGAAGCTAGAAAGTTCTTGGGTTTCTTGCTAACACGTTGGGGTATAGAGGTGAATCTAGCAAAATATTAAGCGGTTATAGATATACGAAGCCCTCGCTCAGTCAAAGAAGTTCAGCAATTGAATGAGCGATTGGCAGCGTTATCCAGGTTTCTCCCTACTTCCGCCAAGCATTATATCCCACTCTTTCAACTGCTCAAGAAGAGCAAAACTTTTGACTGGTCAGATGATTGTGAGAAGGCCTTCCAGACCTTCAAACAATATTTGGCCACTCCCCCAGTGCTCTCCAAGCCTGAACCTGCCGAAACACTTTATGTCTACCTAGAAGTGACTGATGAAGCCATAGCAACCACCCTAGTAAGAGAAAGTGAAGAAGGTTAACATCTGGTTTACTTCATAAGCAAAGCTTTGCAGGGTCCCAAGCTCAGGTACCAGAAATTGGAAAATATGCCCATGCCCTCTTGGTGGCAATAAGACGGTTGTAGCAATATTTTTCAGTCCCACCGTTTGGTGGTCAGAACAAATCAGCCAATTTAGAAAATATTGCATAAACTAGAGCTAGCCAGACGAGTGATATCTTGGTCTATTGAGCTCTCACAATTTGATATATGGTATGAGACCAGAACAACTATCAAGAGTCAAGTCTTATTAGATTTCATTGCCGAGTTGACAGCGCAACTGAATAATCTTTGGGGCAATGGAGCTGGTATCTTGTTGGATAATGGCCAGGGCATGACCATTGAATATTCACTGCCCTTCACCTTTCCCACATCAAACAACCAAGCCGAGTACGAAGTATGCATCACTAGTTTACAGTTAGCCAGAGAGGTCGGTATAGAGAAGGTAGCCATATGCAGTGATTCCCAGCTCGTCGTCTCACAGTTAACGGGCTCCTAGCAGACAAAATATACATTACTAGGAAAGTACCTAGCAAGGGTTAAAGAGTGGATGGCTAATTTTGAAGTGACCTCCATCCAACATGTCTTAAGAGAGCAGAATATTCGGGTAGATATCTTGTCCAAGTTGGCAAGTACAAAGAGTCCCGGCAACAACAGGTTGGTGGTTCAAGGGACAGTTCTCGAACCAGTGTCATGGCAGTTGAACAGATGCATATCCCAGACAACTGGACCAGCCCCATCATTAGATACTTGTTGAATGGTGACCATCCCACATACCAGAAAGAAAGGCAGAGATTCATGCGGCACAATTCATGGTTCACAATAGTGCAAGGCTGTTTGTATCGTCGGTGTTTTTCTGCTCCAATGCTTAAATGCCTCAGCTCCGATAGGGCATAATATGTCCTCCAGGAGATTCATGAGGGTAGTTGTGGCCACCATCTCGGTGCAGCATCTCTGGCCAAGAAAGTGCTCCGAGTAGGATATTACTGGCCAACCAAGGAAAAAGACGTCTCTAATTTGACCACGAAATGCATACCCTGCTAGTTGTTTGCTGACCTCCACAAAACCCCGCCTGAAGAGTTGACAACTACTATGACTCTATGGATGTTCTATAGATGGGGTATGGACATCCTAGGGCCATTCCTGTCGGCAGCCGGACAACTCAAGTTCCTAATAGTGGCAGAGGACTATTTCACTAAATGAATCGAAGCTAAAGCTCTATCCACTATCACTTCCTCCAACATCCAGAGGTTCACTTGGAGAAATATTATCACGCGGTTCGGAGTACCAGCCACGATTGTCACGGATAATGGAACCCAATTTTCAGACTGGAAGTTCAGAGAGTTATTGTCAGGCCTTCACATCAAACAACATTTCACTTCAATCGAGCATCCTCAGGCCAATGGTCAAGAGGAGGTGGCTAATAAGGCCATCCTGCAAGAGATAAAAAGAGATTAGAAGAGGCCACGGGAGCCTGGCCCGAGCAGCTGCACCACGTCCTTTGGGCCTATCGCACAACTCCAAACTCTACCACCGGAGAATCACCCTTCAACCTCATCTATGGGGTCGAGGCTATGGTCCCGGTGGAAATTGGTGATCCCACATAGTGGACGTAGTTTGATGAGGTCGCCAACTCGACTATCCTAAGGCACAATCTGGACTGGATAGAAGAGAGAAATGGATCAGGCCTATATTAGAGAAATTGCCATCAAAATAAGAACTGCTCATAAATACAACGCTAATGTGGTTCCCAGAGATTTTGAAATTGGTAGTTTAGTACTCAGAAGGGTAAACATCGGCAGAACCAAAGGAAGCTAGCACCTAACTGGAAAGGACCTTATCGAGTAACAGACAAGATCGGCAAAGAGGCCTATAAACTTAAAGATTTAGCAGGAAGGGAGATCCCCCGCACTTGGTACGCAATGAAGCTTTTTTTGCTTAAAAAATGTAAATTATATGTTTCAGTCACTTTAGTAATCGGACAAATCATGTAATCAAATGCAACATATATGTTAACGAGGTATTATTCTGATGTTTTTGACAGGCCTCAAACCGGTGGTCTAATCCTAAACCCAAGAGAGGACCAAGTCCCCTTGGTCTCCAACCATTCACCCCTCAAAGGCGTCGCCCCGTCCCTCTTTGACGGCAGTCTAATCCTAAAACCCAAGTGAGGACTAAGTCCATTTGGTCTCCAGCCATTCACTCCTCAAAGGCGTGGGTCAGTCCTCTTTGATGGCAGTCTGAATCCTAAACCCAAGCGAGGACCAAGTCCCCTTGGTCTCCCAGCATTTACACCTCAAAGGTGTGGGCCAGTCCCCCTTTGATGGCGGTCCAATCCTAAAACCCAAGCGGGGACCAAGTCCCCCTGGTCTCTCAGCATTTACCCCTCAAAGGTGTGGGGTAGTCCCCCTTTGACGGCGGACCAATCCTAAAACGCTATCGGGGACCAAGTCCCCCTGGTGTCTCAGCATTTACCCCACAAAGGTGTGGGCCAGTCCCCCTTTGACGGTGGTCCAATCCTAAAACCCAATGGGTACCAAGTCCCCCTGGTCTCTCAGCATTTACCCCTCAAAGGTGTGGGTCCGTCCCCCTTTGTTTCTATGTCATTATTCAAGTTCAGTAATGTAAACCCGACCAATCATCACTAACATTACTCTTCTTCATTAGTTAACGAAATTCAGGCAGTTATTGATTAATATCATTAATTAATATTCAAGTTCAGTTATGGAGATCCGGCTAGTCATCACTTAAGGATTGCCCAATATTATTATTCAAGTTCAGTTATGGAGATTCGGCCAATCATCACTTCAGGATTATCCAATATCATTATTCAAGTTCAGTTGTGTAAATTCAGATAACCATCACTCATCTTTATTAATTAACTGCAACCCGGGTAAAGACTATTGCTCAAGTCTGGTTATAGCGATCATCAATTATCCCACATCCAATATTATTGCTCAAGTCCGATTATGGAGATCTAATCAGTCATCAGTTAAAGGATACTCGATTTCGCTATTTGGGTTAATTGGAGGATAGTCCGACTTTGTTTTACTCATGGTGGTTTGTTATTCTGTTTTGAATAAATAAAGGAAATTCAAAGGCAGTAGACTAGAGGAAATTCTTCATTCATTCATAAAAGAGTCGGATGTTAACCCGACCTATTACATCATTGACTAGAAAAACAAAAAGGAAAAAAGATACAAAACTAAGATCCCCCACTGCCCCTACTCGGAACTTGGAGCTTCACCTGACCCTCCTCTTCGTCGGCGACCAATTCCCCCTCAGGAGTGACCCTAGCATCGATCCTTGTCCAAGACCAATTGACCTCGGGAAGAACTAAACGGACTTGGGAAAAATTATTGTCCCACCTAGTGTTAGCATCCATGACCGCATCATCTTCTAGGGTCATTTAGGACGCCTTCAGTTAGGCCAGCTCATTCGCCAACCGGGCGATATCGGCATTGGTCATCTCCTCCCGTTCCTCCGAAAGCCTCAACTTGGCCCCAACTCCCTTTTGCAACACCAAGTCCAGCTGAGCATGCAAGGCCGCCTCATGGGCATCCTTGAGTTGGAGTGACATCACCAACAGTTGCTCACAAGCGGCCAGGTTCTGTTCCTCCTGCACTCTCAGAGCTTCAGCGTGCTTTTATCCCAACTCGTGTAGCACGGCTGAATTCTACTCCTAGAGGTTGGTTAGGGCCTCGTCCCCGACCCGGATGGCCAGGTCCCCCTCGCCCTCAATGTATTTGGCCACCGAAGCGGTCAGAACCTCGTCTTCACATACTTTCCTCAACAATTCAGTCATGGGCATATAGTCCATAATTTTTACGACTTATGGGTTGAGCAATCTGGTTTCAAATGCATTGGGGATCCTGTAGAGGAAGGAATATTTGATGAGGGCTTTCCCTTTTCCAGTATTGCGGGCCTTCTCCCGAGCGGCATCTTCCGAGCGAGAATTAGGAGTTCTAGCAGGCACAACATAATCACTAGTCAGGTCAACTGGGAAAATCCCCACTAGGGCAGGCACATGGTTAATCGGAGGTTATGAGCGGAAAGGAAGGACATTTGCTGGCCCAGTGGACGAGTCATCTTTCGAATGGTCTCAGATCAGGTGGGCAAATCAAACCTTGCTTTCTGGGTGATTTCAGCACTCTTCCTTTTCAGGGCAACCCTCCTCAGGAGACTTGATCGATCTGATTGGTCACTCATAGTAGCTGCTAAAAAAACAAAACAAAACAATTCAAGTTAGAACGCGCAACATCATCACAAAAAGATAGAGCGCCTATAGCCGGATACTTACCAACCTCAGCTTCGAAGGCTTGGTCGCCTTGCACCAGCTTATAGCACGCTATAACCCGGCCAACCCCTATGTAGGATATGATTTCGTCTGCCACTTCCCGTTCTCGGGTATTCAGCTGATTGTACGTGAAACTGAAGGATTTGGTGGGTTTTTTATGCATCCCCGCATTCCAAGAGAATAAGAATCGGGGCAGACCATCGGGGCCATAAGCTCAAGAATGTTGACTACCCCTAGCTTCCACTCGGAAAAAATCCGCTCTTCCAGCCCTTGATTGATCCTTCAAACGGTTGGAAAAGGGCACAACCGTTTCTGGGCTGAAGCGACATCCATCATCGCCGACCCGCGTTGTTCTCATCCTTGTTGGTGTTATGGCTCACCTGGAACATATTCTTACATGGTCGTTCCATGACCTTGTAGAATATCTTAAAGGTCTGAATGAAACTCCATGAGTTAGCGTGAAGTTGAGTAGGGGCCACTTGGAGATGCCGTAACACCTCAACAAACCACTCGTCAAAGGGCACCCTCACCCCGATCTGCTAGTAGACGTATTCATACATATAGAAACTCCAGTGATTCTTGCTCTCTAGAAAGATGTCTTGGCAGACTCATTCCCCACTCGATGGGCCACACCACAAGATGTCGTTTGCTAGGCGAGTCAGTACATCCACGTTCGGATGCTTGTGCACCCACCAATAAGGAGACTGTGGGCCCATCATCTCAACCGAAAAGGTGAATTGGTCTGCACGGTCGGCAAAATTCCTCCCCATGAGTGACCTATCACCAGAAGAAGTGTTAGATTCCATGCTGGACATGTCATCCAAGACCGGACCTCACTTCTTACAAAAGGTTGTCCGGTCTAGCACAACAACTTCATCCCTACCCCTTTTCCTCCCTCAAGTCGCACAACAGGGCAAGCAATGAAAGTTGTTGTGGTCGCCTCCGTGCGGGTCGACTATTGCCGGGGGCAATGGAGAATCGATCTCGCCTTAGGTGACAAGCGACGAGTGTGGTAAAGATCGGTGGAGGTCTGGACAAAACCTCCAACTCATCAGAGCTAGACTCTCCACCGGTCATAATTTGAAAATTAATAGAAGAAATGAAGGAAAGTTATAGAGTAAAAGAGATGAAGGTTTTGGAAGGAAAGAAAACACGCTTATCCGCAAACAGAGATGATAAGAGAATTCACGAAGAAGCAACGTGAAGAATAATGAAGGAGAATACCCCCTATTTATAGAGGAGGGCCTAAGCCCAGATCTCCCTAGAGGCCCAACCCAAGAGCACATCCATCCATTCAAAATCACTCATGAGCGATCCAACGGTGACTCAAAATCCAAGACAAGGGATCTGAAACAAACAGACGCGTCGGTTAGACACTCGAGGCTTCTAGAGGAAATGTCAAGTGTTCCTCCACGTGTCGACTGAGGACAAATAGCCATCATAACCTACCCATGCACCTAGAGACTACCCCAAGTACGCTCAACCGGAATACTCAAAGTCTGTCAGCCCGCCCTACTTTCGGCCTTCCTGATAGACTGGGGGCAACTATTCCTCCCTAGATAAATATGGGTTATCTTGTGTAAATCTCAGGCTAACAACCAGGACGTCATTCCCGACCATCCACTAGGACGGGTCAGCCTCACTGAAGATACTATCAATGCATCTCTGACTTGCCATTAATGTTTCTGACTCGACATTAATGCCTCTCACACATCATCAAGGCATTGACTGACTCACCGTTAATAAGGACTAACATTCCACCTGCCACACCGCCTGCAAATCTCACATGCTCCTCTAACATATAAACAATTGCAGACCTACATGGTGGCTCAAGACAACCCGACGTACCCCCGACGTACCCACCAGGTACTAGCCAATGGCCAGATGCCATGTCGGCTGATCCAAACTCTATAAATAGAAGATCCATACATGAAGTATCAATTAATTCTCATTCCCTCATTTATTATGTACACTTATTATTCTTGTTTTAACCTCTCTCTTATTTACTCTCAGTCTCTCTCTAGAAACCACATACTAACTTGATCGTCAGAGAACCTTTTCAGGTACCTCCCCCGGCGGGTGAAGACGATATCCTGACCAAGACTCCTGATCGCTTCTATTCAATCGGGTAATTGACATTGACCATACCCGATCAACACTAAAGAACACATATGTTGTCAATCTCAATAGAAGAACAAGCTACATACATCCTCACTAAGACCTTAGAGTCCTCTCCATTCCATCATCTTCTTTCCAAGCTGGGAACGCTTAACATTTACTCTCCATATGAGGGGGTAAGGAAGGATCTAGACATAGGCCATAACCGAGCCAAGGTTTGGCCAAATGTAGGCCATGATTGTGCCAGAGTAAGCCACGAAAATGGCTATGGTCGTGCCAAAGATGGCCATGACCGTGCCAAAACAATATGCTACATGTACTGTGAGATTATTATTTAAAATTAGAGCATTTGATTGTCTTTTGTTGTATTATTTTCTAATTTATATAAAATTAAAGGAATTTCTCACCATTAACAATACCGTGGATGAAGATTATTAGACTTATTTATCAAAGCCATGTAGCAATGTAAGACATACTTTTTAGTTCGGTCTTATAAAGTAGTCAGTTTTGATGTTGGGCTATTTAAATCATTTTAACTCTTTCCAAATGTAATTGATCTTAGTCACCGTGGATCTTAACCCGAAGAATTTATTTTACTATTTTCATAAGCAATTTTTTTAGGGGAAGAGAGCACACTTATTGGCATTTGAAACCAAACGCTCATTCTTCACTCAAACAAATTTTAATTGAGGGCGGAGTTTTCCATCATAATATTTTTACTTTGAAGAAAGCTTTATCTTAACTATCACCACATTTAAAATTAGGCTCACAACTATATTATATGTATAGTATGGTTTCTGTCAAAGAAAAAAGAAATCATTTTAATTTTATTTAAAGTTTGATACAAAAATTTAATATTTCAATTGAATTGCCAAATGCATTAGATTGAAACCTTAATTGTTTTCTTATTTCAATTTAGTCATACTCATATTTCATGGGGGCAAATTTTATTCCCAAATCTATTGATTCTCAACAAAACAAAATCATTATTTTGGTATTGTTGAGTTTAGAATGAAAAGATCTATAAAATATCTTTCTTTTTTCTAAAAGTGCCATTGAAAAATTTACTTAAAAATACAATACTAATGGAAAAAATAACTTATGTACAAACAAAACGAATTACCAATACCAGTGCAAATAAGAGAATCTATCAATAAGATATTGGTCTAGTGATGTAAGACTCCATTAGATTTTTAGGATGACCAAAAGGTCATGATTCAATTTATAGGAACAACACTTATTGAAAAAGACAATCACGAAAACTGGTTGGATTTATGATGCATGCCTTTGAAAGTGAGGAAAGGAAAGAAAGCTAATTAGCTCTGAATAGTACGAAATGTACCCTGTCCTGTTCTAACATCTTTAAAGACAACCAAATGCACTCTTTGTTTTATTAAAGAAAATATAGAGATATTACTACTCTAATAAATAGAGTAATGGTGAGGCAAGGGTGCGACAAAAAGGACTAAGCAAACCACCATACCTAACCTTTGTCAAAATATATGGAGATTGGTTAAAGTCGTTTTCTAAAGCACACATTGTGTCTCACTTTGTTGCCAAATTAAAGTATAAGCATATAATGTAGATAAGTTTAGAGGTGTCTAAAGTTGCAATGATATACACACTATATAATATCATCCATATCATCAACAACTTTAATCTCAAAACTTACGAACTCAAAAATAATTACAAATATACACACAATACACATACATGGCTTGCATGTGGCAAAAGCATGGTGGTGATGGCAATGGCAAGAACCCACCGGCCGACGTGCCGCGAGGTCACGTGGCCGTCACGGTCGGAGAAGGGAAGAGGAGGTTTGTGATAAGAGCTGACTACTTGAACCATCTTGTGCTTCAACAATTGCTAGATCAAGCAAATGAAGGATATGGGTTCAACAAGAGTGGTCCTCTAGCCATACATTGTGATGAGTTTCTTTTTGAAGATATTATTCATTCACTTAGAAATGGAACTAATTCATGCCAACCCTCTTGTTATGTGCCATTGAAAAAGATAGGTTTGAGTATGTGGAATCTGTGCCACTATTTCAGGGATTTGATAGCAAATGGAGGAGTAGCTGCTGAAAAAGTAGTGAGCATGGCAGATATTTTAAGAGCTTAAGAAACAACTCTCTTTCACTTTCCTCTATCATTTTCATTGAGGTTGTCTAAGTGTAGTTCTTAACAACTAGTAGATTTACAAATAATTTCTAGTTATTGAGACGCAATGTCTGAAACCTACCACTTTTCCTATGTAGATGAATTATTTATTTTTATATTTTTTTATTAGCTCGTGAGCTCATGTATAATGTGTAAAAGTGAATAAATATTAGTGTATCCACCATTCAGCCTTTAGATTTTAATGTGTTTAAATTTTGATGTCATGCATAAAATCATGATAAATACATGGTCACTCAATTTACATATAAACTCACTTTATGAGTTTTTCCATGACTTTTACACTTGCGTAAAGTACATTAAAAGTACATGCATATTTTATAGTAAAAAAATATTTTCCTCCTTGAAAAATTTAAAAAAACTAAAATAGTATCCAAAAAAACATTAAATTTGAAAAACTAAAATAGTACCAAAAAAACATTAAATATAAATTGAATTAGTCATTTTTAACATTTTTATAACCTTTGATAAGGACTATTTTAACTTATATTCGTAATCTTTGAATATTAATTTGACTATTTATTTTTTTAAGATCAAATTAGTACATACATAAATTTATAAGAACCAAAAAATAATATCTATCCTTACAATAAGTTGGTACTTTTCTAGCCTTACAATAATACGATATGTAACAATGCATAAATAGAGGATGATTATCATTTGATGCATAAGACTGAAGTTGCTTAGCAAAGAATAGACGAAAATATTCCAACACTTGCAAACAAGCAAGGGACAAAGGGTACATTTATCTTTAATTTATATTAAAAATACTATAATTTTAACTTGCCAACAATTTAGTACTTATCATATTTCCCTTTAAAGACAATCATCTTTTGAAGAACCTTATCCCTATGATATCATAATCATTAATTAATATATTTCTCTTTAAAAACAATAATCTTTTGAAGAACCTTTCCATGTGATATCATAATCATTAATTAATAGTTAAGCTAATATGTTCAATTTATGAATGAAAAATGGGTCAGTCTCAACCACAACATCCCACAACCTCCACTTCAACTTTGGATTGGGTCTCTATGTTGACCTCGAGCCTAACCCTGACATCAATCCTTTAGCATGACCCCAACATCAATCCTTGGACCCAATCTCCACATTTGCCATCAAATCTGACTTTAAAATCAACCATGAGCTCGTCCTTGATATTTATCCTAAGGCTGACCTTGAAATTGACTTTTGATCTCAACCCAACGTTAATACTTGGGCACAACCTTAACCTTAACCCTAAAATCAGACTTTGATTATGACCATGATCTCGACATCAACCCGAGATCTAACCCTTATGATGACTATATGCCTGACCTCAACATTGACTATGAGTCTAATCATGACTTCAACCCTGAGCCTAACCATAACATCGTCCCTTGTATCTGACACAACATCAACTTTGTTTATTCAAAATCAAAGATAGATGCAACCACGTGCTCTGCCGTAAGATTATGCATGTTGCAATTGTCATGAGGCTAACAACTATTGAGCAGAATACCATGAGGGCTTTTAGTGAATACAAGAAATCCAAATCATGAGAAAATCTTCATACAATGGCATTCAAATAACCAAGCTAGAGATAATTATGCAAACTCAACGTTTTAAAAACACTTCTTTAATGTAAAATCAGTCATTTATTGCATAAAATACCATGCGAAACTTTCAGCATTTTTGGCAAATTTGCCCGGTATATTTAGTTGATTTTTTCAAGCTATACTTTTAGCTGTTTTTCAAGCATAAAACAACTCTTTATGACAATCTTCCAGGCAGAGAGTTAAATATTTTTTATATGATGATTTTTCACTCTTAATTCTTTCTTTCTCTAATAATATTTTTAAATTAATAGCCAAACAAATATTATTAATTTATACAAACTTTCCCATACACATTTTCATAAATTTACTATGTAAATCGGTTCTTTTTCCACAATCCAAACCAATTTTCCCCCTTAAAATCATGTTCAAACAAATATACCCAAACATAAATAACTTTAGCTTATAATAAATTATAATCTAATTTATGCAACAATACCAGGCATACTAAGTATTGAATGTAGCATCTGGCATTGACAATCTACAATCTTCAAGCTTTAAAAGGAAAAATCAGGAAAACTTTCTTAAATTATATAATAAATAAATGAGAAGAAAGAAACAAAGTTGAAAAAATGTAATTAAAATTAAGTATTTTTCTGATCAGTCATAGACAATGACACATGAAGTGACATACATTTTGGAATAGAGGATGCGATCCATGTGACAAGATAGTAGATTCAGAGCAGGCTGTTAAAGATATATAAATTACTACAACATTTTCTGGCTTGAAAACATTGGTATTCAAAAGTCACTTTGGACACAAACTAGTTTAAGTCGAGTTGGGAAGACTCATTTAAGGGGATTATGCTTTATCTTTTCTAGCAATACCTAATGAGAAAAGAAAACACATAACAGCTTTTCTAGAAATTCCTACTGAGACAACAGAACGCGTTACAGAGAAACAGGATAGGAACGTGAAGAAGCTTCAATGGTAGGTTAAATGAATTCAATAAACAGCTAGTCTGGAAGGGAATCAGTTGTGACCTGATGAAACTTCATTCCTCATACAATCTTTAGTATCCTTTGGAGACTGTCTGTCAATGTTATAAATTGTGATTGCAGTAACAATTGTAGTTACTTTGATGTGGCCATTGCAGTGTGGACTGTGACCATGTAATATGAATTCTTTTGTAATTACAAAATATTTTTGAATTCGACGCAGTCTGATGCAGCCTAATGCGACATCATTGTGATTTCGTATCACATTACAATTATGGCGGTCACCGCAACCATAATATTATGGCGCATCACGTAATGCGATCCGCAATTTGTATCACCGTTGTCTACTAAAAATATGAAAATTTAGCAAATTCCATATATTGCTGACAATGTCATTGGACAAAAGACCAAATGCTTCCTTGGACGCTCTACGGTGGGCTTGTAGAAGTGTTGCATTAGTAAGGAGCTTGATGAGAGCTTTTTCGAGCTCCAGTTTTCCAGAAACCTACAAGTCGGCAATAACATGGAACAATTTAAGAATATTCTCACTGTAGAACAATTTCTATTTGCAAATTAGATGTTTTTCCCACCTGAAGGACTGACAAAGGATTCAATCGTTGCATTTCCAGTACCATGTGGGAGAAATGACCAACATGAGAACCTGAAATAAATTATGAGTTCCAGACACTAAAAAAACAAGCGAGAACTATGTAAAAGGTCATACAACATCAACCTGTCAAAATAGCACAGCCAGCTGCAGCAGCTTCTGAGATATTATGACCGGATAAACTGGGAAGGAAAGAACCACCAATGACGGCTATTGGTGTTAATGTGTACAACTGCCTTAATTCACCTGCCAAAGAAGATAGACGATAGTTTATGTCATGGATGCTATCCCTGATAATCCTAGTAATTTCATTGCAAACGATAAAGTACAAACTAGGCAGGTCAATAAATCACATGGTACTTTAAATTCTCTGCATAAGCGAATTTTCATATACCAGACTACCAGAGAATTTCATGTAAGTGAAATGAAAATAATTTGTACCCAATGTGTCGACCACATAAATGTTTGTTCCTGGCTTCAACTTCTCATGTTGAGACCTCAAAGCTACACTTTGTCCTTCTTTCTCCAATTTCTGCACTATATCAAGTAGAACCATAACGAATTGCAGAGATGGTAAAAAGATGACATTAAGAACAAGAGTACTTTTTGCAATGTTACACCAACATGGCTACATGCCGGGTACATGGTACGTACCAGGTACAGGGTTCGACATTATCTCAAAAACCAAAGTACGGGTATGTTGCATGATTAAGGTATAAATGCTGCTATGTTGCATGATTACGGTAACGGTGCCCGGTACGGATATAGGTATGAGATACGGCATTTTTAAAAAATCTAAGGTACTTGTATGCAATATAATTAGGTACAAATGATCAAAGTTAGCACTAGCACAGGATGCGATAGGATTAGGCTGAAAGGTTGAGACCCAAAATAGACTGAAATGTCAAGATGAGAGACTCATTATATGATTCATTTAGTATTATGACGTGACTAAGAAAATAAGAAATTTTCTAAATTTCCAGCCCAAAATGGCACAATCAAATGAGTACCCAAAAGTACTTGTACTGGTACGTACCCAATAAGGGTACGTCACCTTTTTTGAACTTTGAAGTACCCATGCAACATAGATTTTGCATGAGAATCATTTCTGCTGCATGTCAACGACTCTAGGGGAGATTACAAATTTATTTTCATGCGATGAGTAGATCCATGCACAATGATTTAGAAGTATAATAATAGTAATCCCTTGAAATTTCATCCTCAAGTAGACAGTAGCTAAAATCATATTTTTTAAAAGTGTATGGAGAAAAGGGCAACTAAATTATATTCAGTGACAGGGTTTTATGCATAAATGGTGACATCTATATTGAACGGAGAGAGAGGCAGCCAGAGCAAACATTTTTTGAATTGAAGGGTGAGGATGGCTGGATTGAATAAAAAACTTACTTTGGCAATATCTCGTCCATGCTGTGGATGCCGAGGGACAATAATAGTCATTATGTTAGGTTGCAGCTGCATTAGTGCATCATGAACTCCTAATATTACTGCAGAAAAAACAATAAAATATAAACATATTAAACGAAAGAGAAAACAATAAATAACCATCAAAATAAATAGGGAAGTTAGCTAAATCCAGTCAATAGATTGAACTCATTGTAAACTAGTCTTTAACTATTGAATAGGACAAAGTCTAAAAGATGCTAGAAAAATACATTGCATGCAAATGTTTCCAAATATAGCAATTGTAAAAAAAACTAAAAAATACACAAAAGGAAGCGAAAATGAAGAAAAGTAAGACATTCATTTTTAGTGCCAACTTTTGGAAGAAAATAGAAAAAACTTGTTACAGTAGTTAGTACATACAGATTTTGTAGCATAATGGCAATCACTAGCAGTGGTAGAATATGGTAAAATGCGTACAAACAGTCAAAATGTGACATTCACTAATTGCAAGGCAAATCTTAGAACATCTAAACTGCCTATATCATATAAATATTTGCATATTACAAATGTCCCTATGGTTTTATTTTATGTTATGCAAACTGGTCGGTTGTTTCAGTAGACTCTGAGGAACAGTAAAATTTAAAATAAAATTAAACAAAAAATCACAGCATAAAGCCAGCTGGAAAAAAGATGGAACTAACTTTCTTCTTCTCCCGCATGAATTGAAGCAGCCAACCAAACCTGTTTGTGAGCAAACTGTAATCTCAGATCTTCTAAGTTTTTTCTCCCTCTATTGACTCCAAAATCTTCTATAACTGAATGAAAAGAGTGTTAAGACAAGATTAGTACAGAAGTCACATACTACTTTATCAACTTAAGAAGAACCGAAAACAAATAACTAGCTCTTTTATGATAGTAATATCAGCAACAAAACGGAGGTTAACTATGCAGTTTATTTTGTTAGAAAAGTCAATAAACAAAGTCAGAAAAAGAAAACAACAGACTGCATTCAAGTTTCCAAGTTCTATTTCAATCAATTAAAGTAAAGAAATTTGACATACCATACTTTAAATCACCAGAAAAGTTTATGATAGAAGGAGAGGCTTGCAGTAGCTGAAACCGGATACCCTGCACTGTACTCTATGACATTCAAAATGTTCAATAACGGCATGATAAAAGAAATGAACTACCATGGTAGAAAAAGGACCTTGTAGCGCATACCAATGGGGCAATCAAAGAAAATTTCGATAACATCAATGAAATTAATGGTAGAACCACCGATCTTGACCAAATTTTGAAAGATTTTTCAGACATCCGAGCATTTAACAGTGCAAGTTTTATCTGATGAAAATAAAATGAGTTATTAGATATAAGAATCAGTTAAACTATTTTATATGATGCACATGCAACATAAACAAGTGAAATAGATGTATGAGCTAAAAAAAGTTGTTCTCACCTACAATTTAACTAACATTTGTCTACTTCCAATTCTACATGCATGGATGAAACATTCAATTATTTTTCTCTCCTATAACTGCTCAATAGAGGTAGCTCATGAATTATCAGTAAAGAATGACTTACACCATTTTTGGAAGCATCCATGATAAGATTTGGCCATAGTTCACTTTCCATTAGAACAATGGCGTTTGGTTTCCAGTAATGAAGGAAAGAATGAATTGAAGCAGGTGTATCAAGTGGTGAAAACTGTCAAATATGAAAGTATCAGCAGACTAGAACAATGTGTAATAAGAACTGCTGTTTAAACTGATGAAGACGTGGTAAATAAGAAGTGAGCCACAATAGAAAAGTGAAACCCAGGATTGTCATTCAAGTGTCTATTTGGTCTTTTGTTCAAAATCCAATGCCAGATTTACATCCCCAAGATGATAGAAAAATTAGAAATCACTTAGAAACATGGCAAAATTGAGTTTTAAACAACTGCATGAGAAATAAGATTTCCTTAGAAAACCAATCTCACATTCAGAAATAAATTTGCTTAAGAAAACGCTTGATTACTGCTAATCTTTGTTTACAATAAATATATAGGAAACCATAGTCCAGCATCCTTGTATCTTGATTGATTGATGAAAAGCTTAGTAATGACACGTTACAAGAAACAGGAGTTTTCACCCTTTCTTCTGTCATCATAAAATTTCATTTAGCAAAATATAAGATCGAATGTTGTTAACAATTTTTCACAGGCTTAAGCTCTTTAACTGCATGAAACCATAATGAAAATGGCCAAGGCAATATAATTTCTTTTGATAAAAGATGCAGATGAATGAGGAGATAAGTTAATCCATGTTATGATTCCCAACAATATACCTGAAAAATGATTTCACTTGGAAGCCTGTCACTTAATACTTCACTGCATTAACCAACAAATAACCTCATAAAATAAGTATAGCAATGGCTGTTTCTCTTCACAGAGAGTTGAATAAAAGGGATACTCATCTTGTTAGAACCGGTACCTTATGAACTAAAAATTGAACACAAGAAGAAGAAAGAATGGTTTAGTATCAATGAGATACTAAACAAGAAAGTATTATTATTGAAAGAGGTGAATTACAATTTGAGAGAGTCCCTAACTAATTCCCTGAATTAGTTATGCCACATTCCAATTACTCAAAAACTAACCAACTTCTCTAAAGCTAGCTCCTTATTAATAGGCTAACTAGCAACTAACCATTAGGGGTATTTTTGGAAGCTCCAAACCACTTTTCTATTTCTCCTTCTATATACATTTTCAATATTAGGCTTTGGCTTTGGCCTAATCCTATCAATACCCTCCCCTAAAAGAATTAACTTGTCCTCAAGTGGAAATTCTGGGAACTTGTTCTGTATAGCAGCTGCCGGTTCCCCTTCTTTTAGCAACACTTGCATGAAGGCACCATAAGCAAGTTTGGTCCGAGTCAAAACAGGATCCCCAACGATGGTGATTACATACCCCCCTTGTTAGTGTTAATTCCATCCTTCCAAAGTCAACCTTTACTTCTCCCAAGCTGGCTAACCCTTCCAATTCCAAAACTAGGTTCGCTCCCTTCAACCCGAACAGGTAGAAGTCTTCAATCACTTCTAGCTGTTGCATATAAAGCTGAAGTTGTGCACATTTTCCTTTACACTGGATCATGTGTCCATCTCCCACCTCTACCATATAGGCCTGGGTCTCCGTCACCTTCAACTGTAACCTATCCACCAATTCGGGTGAGATGAAATTGCGGGAAGCACCACAATCTATCATTATCACTACCAGACTCTCCTTAGAACCCCTCCTACTTTCCATGACTTATTAGATATGAGCCCGATCATGGAATACATGGATAGTTGTGAAGACTTGAACCTTTCCAATTCCTCCCCCATATCTATCTTATTAACACCGTCTCCCTCCTCATCCTCCAAAATGATCATTCGGAACTGCCAGTTTTTGCAGCGATGATCCTAGTGTAAGGTTCATCACACCGGAAACATAAACCTTTGTCTCGCCTCTCTCGTATTTCAGCGCTTGTTAGTTGCTTGAACTCCCTTCCTTTTGGCCTTACACTCTCCATCGCGTGATTTGGCCCTAACCCCCCACGGTGTTGCTGCCTCCAAGGCTGCCATTCTTCTTCTCCCATGCTGCCTTCGATTCAACAGTCACGATTATAGGGCAGGGGTTGCTACATTTACTCCCTACACTTACATTGGAGTAACTATCCCTCCTTTCTTGCTCAACAACACATTCTTTTGCTCAATCAGCGGCACCTTTTGTATGATCTCAGCCAGAGAATGGAGTTCATACAATTTTACTTCCGCACAAAGTTCTTCCTTCAATCCATTCAGAAAAATGTCTCTCGTGAATTCTTGATCGATGGTCCTCAGAGCCCCAACGTTTTTCTCGAATTCTTCCACAAACTCCTCCACAAAATCGGTTTGTTTGAGAGACATCAATTGTTCGAACGGGTTCTGAATCATCAACGGTAGAAATCGGTGAATCATGGCAATCTTGAACCCTTCCCAATTCGGCCTCAGATATCACTTCTTCCACCAACGGTACGAACTCAATGCTCTTCCTCAAGAGCCATAATGGTTGCTTGCATCTTCTCATCTTCCGATAATTCCTTCAATTGAAAGTATCGTTCCAATCGATGAGTCCATCCGAAAGCATCATCACCGAAAAAAATCGAAATCTCCAACTTCCTCCATTTTTCACATCGGTGAGCCTCCTCTCCATCGCGAACAGAACTGGCTGTGAAACCTCCTCCTCTGTTTGGGCTTTCCGCTTCGCCTCGGTGCCGTAGCTTGGCCACGAGAGATGCGATCTGCTCCTCGTGTTTTTTCGCCAACGCTTCGGCAAATTCCAGGCATGCTCTCATCTCCTCTCGTTCTTGTTCCCAATCTTCACCAGATCTTGTCATGCTTCGCATCTTCATTCAACAATGGCGGAATCGCAGCGATTTTCAGGGCACCAAAATCGGTGCTCTGATACCAGTGTTAGAATCGGAACCTTAGGAACTAAAAATTGAACACAAGAAGAAGAAAGAATGGTTTAGTATCAATGAGATACTAAATAAGAAAGTATTATTATTGAAAGAGATGAATTACAATTTGAGAGAGAGAGAGAGTCCCTGAATTAGTTATGCCACATTCCAATTACCCAAAAACTAACCAACTTCTCTAAAGCTAGCTCCTTATTAATAGGCTAACTAACAACTAACCATTAGGGATATTTTTGGAAGCTCTAAACCACTTTCCTATTTCTCCTTCTATATACATTTTCAATATTAGGCTTTGGCTTTGGCCTAATCCTATCACATCTCCTTTTAGAAGACCCATCACTAGAGCCTTGTGACCTCATTTAAGTAGATGGATATGCATGTTATCTGGCTGGCAATTTTAAGTATGGTCGTGTAAGTTCTAAAGGAGAACTTACAAAACAGACTTCATGGTTTATTTATTGATTTAATGAGAAAAAATACAAGTAGCAGATACATTGTGGCATTACTATTTCGAAAAGCATTATAACAAGAGCAAGAATAAAATAAAAAGTAAAGAAACCATTGTTCTTTGAAATTTGCAGCCAAGGACAGATGTAATGAGAAACAGCAAGAGAAAATTGAGAGAGAATCTGAAACTAACTAAATCAAAGAAAGTGTTTGATACAAGCATGAGGAGATGCATCACCTCATTTGCTTTGGTAAAGAGATTTATAAAAAGGTCAGATTTCAATATCATTAATTGAATATGTGTACATGCATAAACTGCAAATAGAAATAAATTGAAAGACTAATATATTGAAATACAAATAATTCAATTTTCCCATACATAAGACTATGTCAGTACCCCCGAGGGAGAAACGACACTAACCAATCAATGGCCAAATATTTCATTCTGGAGTGGGGGATGAGGTTAACAAATAAAAATGTTGCGCCAATGTTCTCTGACAAAAAAATAGGAAAGTAGGAAGGAAAGAAACCAAGTTTATGGAAAAGGTTGCGCAAACGAAGTCACTCAATAGTGTGATATTCCTCTTCACTTGAGGACTTGAAATTAGTGGTTTGCTTCTTGCATGACACTTCACACTCTAACACTTCCTTATTCATTTATCACAAGAATATGGTGATGCCCTACTTTCTTGTCTGTGTGATGATCTTCATCTGATGGGGAAATAACTTCACTTTCCTCCACAACTTTCAACGAGTTCTTGCAATAAGGTTTTCTCTCAGATATTTAGACTATCCAAACAATTTCGGAGGTGTATTAGTCTCTCTTCCATGGGGTTGTTTCTTATGCAACATGATTATATCTGTGACGTTTTGGAAAATGCCTCCATGAGTGATGTCAAGTTCACCTCTATACCAATACCCACGATGCAACCTACCTTGTCCCTCAATCTGGTGCATCTATCTACCTATGATGATGTAGCCTATCGACAACTTGCTGGTTCTCACTTCTCACCAATGCCTCCATGAATGATTTCTCTGTGCACACAAGTTATCTTAACATATGCATACTCCTTGAGAACCCACATGGAGAGTCTTTCACTCCTTCGCTGTCTTAAGGGCAGAATGAGTCACGGTCTTCACCTTGTGAAAGACTTCAACCTCACTCTCAATGCCTTCTCAAAGTCGGATTGGATGGGGAATATGTGAAATCAAGAATCCAATCTACTTATATCATCTTAGCTAATTTACCTCTTGGCCCACTGATGCATGGCCCTGAACTAAGGTAGAGTATCACACAATTTATTGTCTCAACAATGGTCGGCCTTCTTTGACTGCACAATTCTCCATGAAGGTAGTCTCTCTTCCTTTGACTACACTACTATTTTTTCGGATAACATTGGGACACATATTTATGTCACTCCAGGGAGAAATGATACATCTAGTTCTGGTTTAACAAGCAGTAAAACTTGTTTAGGAACATGCCTATGTAGGCCAACCTGGATTTGACTAGTCATCAGAATGATGATTTAAAATTACAATAAAAGCATGTTCTCGGGTTTGTGCCTATGTACACATGTGTCAATACAAGTTTTACTCATCTCTCAAATTCTTTCCAATAATCAGCTTGCTGACATGGCCTACAGCCTTCACTCGCAAACGGGGAGACACTTTCCACAATGGTTTGAATTGTTAAAAAAATGACAGTTTAGTGCACAAGTCTCCCACCTAGTAGAGTCAAGGGAGGATAGATAGATGTATGCGGTCTTAACCCGCAAGCAGGAGACTTTCCACTCCAATTTGAATTGATATGTGCCCAAATATATATATTATTTGAACCTATTCATAATCGCAGTCATGCATAATTTGCACATAATCGATCATTGAAAATGGAAAAGAAAGGAGTGGACTTACAATGCAGACATAGTTGTGGTGGTAACCAATACATTGAGGTTAGGCATCTTCTGAATGCATTGTTTGATAACTGGAATAGCTATCATCCCTTCACCTAAGGATACGGCATGGAACCATATAAGAGGTCCTGGGTATCGAGATTGAGAAGGGTGGCCGAGGCGCTCCGGCCACCGGCGAGGGTGTTCGAGGCCGCGGAATCTGCGCCACCGCAGATGAAGGCGTATTAACGGTGACAGACCGTAACTAAGGGCTCTGTATATCTTGTATAACACCAATCCCTTCATTTCTCTATTTTTTTTCTGTAGCCTTTGTTCTTGCTTTTGTTAAACCCAGCGGAGGGATTTGCCGTTAGACAGTGCAGTTGAACCTGGTGGTGTGGGCCGAATGCCCAGCTTTGATTGAAAATCAAATTATAAAAATATTTTCACACATTAAATAAAGAGTACCATGACATTTTGGTTTTTTAGACATTGTCAAATTGTTAGATTATTAATTTAGTCCCAACAATTTCAACGTGAACTCACGTTAGCCCTTCTATTAATACTATCAGTTTACATTATTGGCATGATTTATGTGGGTCGTTAACTAATAACATGGTTTGTCATGTTAAGTCCACGCGAGTGACCATGTGTCACATGTGAGCGAGGCACATATTTTTTTGTTTAACTAGACAATAAGATGTCGTTTTTTGGTTAATAATTTTTTTTATACACAACGATATCGTATTTGGTTACAAAAATTTTTAAATATTTTTCTTTTGCAAAATATTTTGTTTTTAAAAATACTTTTTTTATTACACTGATCACAAAAAACGAAGTCATTTTTCGTTTAATTTAAAAAAACATTCAAAACAATGTCATTTTTGGGTTTTTTTTCCACCTAAATCCAGAAGGTGAAAGACGTGAATTCCATTATCCCCACAACTATTAATAACAACTTCAAACAATTGAAGATGAAAAACTATAGCAACTTGAGTAATTACAGTAGTTCTGATCTGAGCAGCTCTAGTGTGGCTAATAGGTCTCAATGTAAATCAAGGTTTTCTCATGCCATTTGGCACTATAATAGGGCTGATTTCGTTTGTCATAGTTTCATTATTTTGTAAGGGTAATAATTATTGTTCCAATTTTTTATGTGGGTGGAAGACTGGGAAAGAACTGAAGTAATGAAGGAAGAATTTGTTGTCGATAATGCAGTGCGCATGGATCAGTCGCAAGCTTATGTCAAGGAAATTCAAATTATGATGAAAGAACATGTCAAGTGGTCCATAAAAGTTGTTCTTGTAACTGTTTTGTTCTTTGTTGTATTTGTTGTTATTTGTATATGTATTTATGTTTCTATTTAGATATGTATTTATCTTCTTTGTTGAAGATGATTTAAGTTATGTGTATATCTAACATTGTGATCAATGAAATGAAATGTTGTTGGTTTTAACCAAATCATGTTATTATTTCTGTTGTGTTTTGACATGATGTATATACATTGTGACATAATGTACAATGTGATAGCATAGGCCTACTACAAATGACACCATAATATTGGTTTTTCTGCTGCATGACATAATGTTGGTATTTTTGCTCTATATGGCATAATGTACATGCACTGCTTTTGAGACCACTAAACCATGAATAAAATATAATAAATGAAACCATAATGTATAACAACTGATTAAATTGTATCCATTCCAAACGTTGACCAAAATAAAAGAGTTAAACAAAACCAATAAACCATGAAAAGAAAATGAGTTCAACATAATAGAAGAGTACATCAAAGTAAAAAACATCAAATGAGATGGATCAATTCTTCTTTGTATTCTTTGTTGTGGTTCTTGGTGGTTTCAACCTTGAAGATTTTATTCTTGGGGTTGTAGTTGGTTTTGGTGTGACACATGTTTCTTGATTGGTAGGTTGTTCTTCTTGTATGGCTATTGTTTCTCGTGTGTCATCTTCAAACTAAAAGAAATATAACAAACTATATTAGTCTATAGATATTATGTTATGTCACAATTAAGTCCCTATATTTAATATTATGTCCTAATTAAGTCCTTAGTTAAGATAATTACCAATATAATATAATATGGTATCTAATACTTCTAATTCTGGGTTGTTTGGTAGTTTCTATTCTAACCAACATCCGACAAAAAAAAACAAAAAAAATTAAACAATTTTAAATATTTGGGACCACTAACAACATTAAAAATCATAATGTATGCATGCACACTCACAACAAATTGAAAACAAAAATATTCAACACAAATCCATGACATAAATGTTGGTTGGTAATGAGTGTAAAATTATGCTATATTTTCATTACATTTAACTTGCATTTTAGGATATAATTAGGACTTTAGGATTGTTTTTAGCTTTTATTTCTCTTTGTTTTGGTTGAATGAGTACTTTTGGCTATGTTGTGCAGTTTGGATGGATTAAAGCCAAAAAGTAGATATTGAGTGCAAGAAGATGAAATTCAATTTTGAGGCTATGCGAAGACTAATTGAAGGGCCAAAAGAAGTCATAAATGTTATATTATATTCCTATTTTTTATATTTATTTTGTTGGGTTTAGCTCAATATTTTGTAATTATGATCAAGGAGGGTTCTCCCTCAAGAATGAAACACTTTACACTTTATATTACAGTTCTCTAATTTAGAATGTGGTATTCTCTTCTCCATTATGAGTGCGTAATTCCCTTTGTTTCTAGGATTGGGGCTACGCCCTTTTACATTCAATAAACACTTGTTCTTACTTCTATTTCATTGAGTGTTGTGATTTGAATCATTAAACTTAGTTTTATTCGTGTGAGTTGTCTAGCCAACAAATTACACCTCTTAGATACATTGGGGAAGGACCGAGAGCTGAACCCAACTATTTGACCATTCAATTATTCAAACTAGAATCTTAATTCACGAGAGTAGTCTTAGGATTCTCGGGGGTTTCTTGAATTCACCTTGGGTTGCTACGAAGCAATTGGATAGAAAGATCCAAGTAAAAGATTTGATTGATAATCGTATCACGAGAGTAGGTGCGACTTCAATTGAGTACATGTGTCGGAACTCGAGAGATGATGACACATATCAAAGAGTAATTCACCCTCACAACTTAAAGTTCATGAAAAGGAGCAAAACAAGGATTTGCGAGTGTAAAGGCGGTAACCCTTATCCTGGAAACTCTCCCTAAATTAGATTTCAATCCTTTTTAATACTTTCATAATTATTCTTGTCAATTGTTCAATTGCTCTAAATTCACTTTTAATTCCTATTTGATTTAAGGATAAATCAATTGTTATAATTAAAGGAGTTTTTCAGTCCTCATGGAATCAATATTTTATTACTTGACGACATAATCGTGCACTTGCGATTTTCCCTATCAAGTTTTTGGCGCCGTTCCAAAAATGTGCACTATAGGCTTCTCATCAAGAACTTCAGTCAAAAGGATGGGTAGTCAATTGCTGAAGCATGAGAAAGATTAAATAAGTTGACTGAAGCTTGCCCTCATCATGGTATTTCACCTTGGATATTGAAAGTGTGCATGTCAAGAGGAACACTTTGGAAAGCTCTCTTTATATGTCATGGTTTTGATGAGGACAACTTGTGCTAATAAGAGCTTGAAGATCACCAACAAATCAACATGCTTAAGTCTTTTGATTGGTACTAGGCTTAGACTAGAAACTAGTTTAAGTTGAGTCTAAGGCTTAGGTCACCTAATACATATCTCATATGCATAAATCTTTTAAATCATTTCATCTTTGAGATATGTCATTCATAATATGTTCATGCATCACATAAATACATGTATATGTGCATTCTAGGCATAAACTAAGTGTTAAACATGTATGAATTAAGTGCATAACGTATTTGAGTTTTTGTATTTAAATATACACATGAAAATATGCCGTTAATTGATTAAGGCATACGTTAATCGATTAACCTAACTGTTCGAAAAGCTGTTGAAACTGAAAAACTTGGAAAACAGAATCAGTTACGTTTTTGAACAACGTTAATCGATTAACCAAAGCTTTAATCGATTAACTGGGCTTCAGAACTGATTCTTTATAAACTGCATTTTCAGAATTGATCTCATAAGTTGCATGTTGCATTTATTAGAGAGTTAGAGCATTTTTCGTGATATTTGTTGCATCTAGTTGTTAGTGCATTTGTGAGTTTAGAAAGGAGAGAATTCTATGCTTTAGGATTGAGTGGCATTTCATGATATATTTCTCATCATTCATCTCACATGTTCATGCATATTATTGATGCTTTTTGTGAAGTTTTTACATTCTGTAACTTCTGTTTTGAAACTAATACATTGTCATATTGCATGAGTTTGTATTAGGTGTTTAGAGTAAAGCCTTAATTGTCATATATGACCTTTATAATTGCTTAAGTTTACTCTAGAATTTTGTTGTGAAAAATTGTTGTAACATTGGGAATCTCAAGGTGTCGTATCACCTAAGAGATTGAGTTGTATCTTCATATTGCTTAGAATTCTTGATAAGGAAAGAACAGAGGTTCTTGGCTGGGGCTACGCCGAAAGAAAGGTTTTCTTTGTCGGTAGGAAGGGAGTCAAACCATAGAATAAGGTTCTTTATTTTCTTGTGAATGTCTAAGTTGTTGTAATTGGATGATGTGCATGTAAAAACATTGATAAAATTATAGTGAAGAAAATCTCTCAAATCAGCCGGGAGGCCTGGATGTAGTTTGCGGTGGACAAGCAAACGAACCAGGATAAAAATCGTGTTGCAGGATTATTCTTTCTCTCTCTCTCTCTCTTTATTGCATTTAATCGGTTAACTTGTATAGTAGAATTAATTGCTATATTCTGTATATTCGCTATAATGTTAATACTCTGATAATTCTGTATGCTCTGTGTGTTAATTTCATTATCGGTTAATTGTCGTGCAAGTAATCGAATCTGCCTAAGCTTACTGTTTCTGTTTTAATCGATTAAATCAATTCTAACTGCTACACCTATTTAACCCCCCCCCCTTCTAGGTGTATTTTAACCATTGATACCCAACAGATATTGGTTCTAAACTTCTATAGTGGGCTAGACTTTCCATCACAACAACTGTTGGACTCTTTAGCAGGTGGTGCCTTTATGTGCAAAGGAATTGATGATGCTTCAAAGATCATAGAGAATGTAATTTCCAATGATCATCAATGGGCGAATGAGAGAAGACACTATCCAACAAGAGACTCTGGTGCACAATATTCAGACAATCAGATGGAGAAGGTAATTTCCCCGCTGGAGAACCTTTCTCAGAGATTTGGAAAGCTTGAAAAGTATCATGCTAATTATATTGGGTCTACTGCAACATGTGAGGAGTGGTGGAACAAAAGGGCATGAATAGTCTGAATGCAAACAATTCACTGAACCTGTACATGGAGCTTGGGCCAATGAACAACCTGAATCATGCAATTACCATGACAACAAGGAAATGAGTGGACAACAATTCAACCCACCATACAGGTAGAGCAATCCTAACCTTTCCTAGAGGAGTAACAACACTTTAAATCATCAACATCAGGATGAGCAAGGTAATAGGAAACCTACAATACAATTTTTACAGGTACAATTTTCTCTTATTGATCCCACTCTTATAACAATAATGGAAGGTCAAGAAAAAATACTTGCTAACCTTAATAAATTTTAAGATGATCAAATCATGATCAATAAAAATGTTGAAAATATGTTAAATGATTTGAATTCTAAGATAGAAAACCTAACCATCCATGGAAAAATGTTAGAAACACAAATTGCCCAACAAACTAGCAACTTTAATAGGCAAATAGAGATGTTTCCAGAACAACCAGAGAAAACTTCAAATAATGAACATTGTAAGGCTATCCGATTAAGAGTGGGAAGGAACTCAATGATATTCCACGAACTGAGAATGATATACAAGTGGAAGAGAAACATACTAAGACACAACTCCCTGAAGAGGAACACAATTTTGAAAATGTGTCTAAGTATGTAGCTCTACCACCATATGCACCACCAATTCCTTTCCCCAGAGAATTGCAAAGGCAAAGTTAGAGAAGAAATATGGGAAATTCTTAGATATCCTTAAGAAATTATATATCGAACAGCCCTTCAGTAAGGCACTGCAAGAGATGTCTATATTCATGAAATTTCTTAAGGATATTCTATCTGAAAAGAGAAGACTAGAGGATTATGAAACAATTGCTTTAACTGAGGTGTGTAGTGCTTTAATTCAAAATAAATTGCCTCCAAAACTAAAAGATCCTAGTAGTTTGTCTATCCCTTGCTTAATTGGTAACACTAACTTTGACCATGGTTTATGTGACTTAGGTGTATGTATGAGCCTCATGCCGTTATCCATGTGTAAAAAATTGGACATGGGTAAACTAAGACCCACTACTATATCACTTCAATTAGCGGGTAGGTCAGTTAAATTCCCTATAGGTATCTTGGAGGATTTTCCTATCAAATTTGAGAAGTTTTACATTCCAATAGATTTTGTAATACTACAGATGGAAGAAGATGCACAAATTCCAATCATACTAGGTAGACCATTTTGGCTACCTCTAGTGCTATAATTGATGTTAAAAATGGAAAATTTTCTTTAGGTATAGAGGATGAAAAGGTTGAATTCGATATTGCTAAATCTATTAAGCAACCTTCTCTTGAGAACTCGTGTTGTAGGATTGATATGTTGAACTAAGTAGTGAATAAGGAAGTGCCTAAAGTGAAATATGAGAATCTCTTGGAGAAAAACATGTTATGAGGTGAAACTTCAAATTTTGATGAGGAAGTGGCTGATGGTAGTGAATCTATAAATGAAAGTTCAATACTACTCTACAACCCGAATGACAAGAGCTTGAGGGTCATACATAAATATGATAATTGGGAGAAAGGAAAAACACATAAAATGGAAGTAAAAACACTCCCTCCACCATCAGGTATGAGTTCATGGGATCCTACTTGATGCACAAGGATCAACCGTCAAGCTAATGATATTAAACGAGTGCTTCGTGGGAGGCAACCACATTGGAGGTATATTTTTCTTTAATGCATTAATTTTAGTGTTTTAGTATCGACTTTAGTGTCTCCCTGAGTTTAGAACCTTTGTAAGGAGATGTATATAGTGTTTGCCACAAAAAAATCATAAAGTCTAAAAAATAAAAAAAATAAAAAATACATGGAAAAACGTTAACAGGGCAATGCCTATTAGCTGTCTCATTCAAATATGATATTTGCACCTAGTCCATCTGGGACATATGAGCCATTTGGGACCTTTTTCTCTTCTTTTGCAGGTACTTCCACTACACCCAATGAAGCCAACCACTTATAATTGGCACGTGAGTTATGGATACTTTCTACGTAACCCGTGAGTTTTCGTTTTCTTTCTCTTATTGTTTAGAGTTTTAAATTTGGGACAATGTAAATTTCTAAGCTTGGAGGGGTTGCATTTAAATAGTTCATTCATGCTATGGATACCATATAGATTTTAATTTTTTTAGGTTGAATATTCATATTATCATGCATTATCATATGCTTCATATATAATGTATGCCCTACTTTATTTTATGTGTTGTCTCTTTGCTTTAAATGAAAAAAATATGCATTAATGATGATTGTTGATATGTGACCCCATTGAATAAAAAAATTGTTGATAGAATAATAACATGAAAGACATTAAATTTGACAATTGTGAATTACATTTGGTTAAATAAAGTTCTTTGTTTTATAACTTCTCCTAAATGTACCAAATTTGAGAAACTTGGGCCAAACACAATAAGGGTTCTGATTTGAATTGACAATTGCATAAAACCTTTTTTTTCATTCATGAGTGCATAATTTTCTATGATTGTACATTCTAGAACTTGATTTGTGACCGTTTCAAGGTTGAAGTTTGTCTGTATGCATTAAAATGATATAGGCAAGTATGACTTTTTCTTTGAATCTTCAACCACTTGTTATAAACATTGAAAACTCATTAATTACCCACTTTTGAGCCTGAACTTTAATAATTTTTCATAGCTACTCAAATGAGGGTTTGAGGTAATTTATGATTTTTGGTTGAGTAATAAGAAAGGTAAAAAAGTTCACGTGTTATGAAAGAATCCATAAAAATATGAAGAAAAAATAAATAAATAATTTCATCCCTTCTCTTTTAGGAAATCTCAACAAAAAAAGGAGAAAAAAAGAAAAAAAGAGAGAGAAGAAATACAAAGTATACTAAAAGAGAATGAACTGAAAAAATGGTGTGTTGTAAGGAGAAATGTTGATTAAAAAAAGATTTTATGATAAAGTAAGGCCTATTAAGAGAATCTAAATGCTTCAATCAGATGTCTAAAAGGTTTAAGTATTTTGGGAAACATTTGTAAGCCTTTTGAATTACCTTTTCTTTGACTATCCCACCTTAAATCATTAACCTTGGCCTTATTACAACCATTTAAAGACCTCTTGTTTTTTTGCATGCATTTAAATACAGTCAGTGACGATTTGGTCTATAATCAAGTCTATGGTAATTTACTTTCATGAAATTTTTTGAGGGAAACACTATGAAAGTGATGAGAGAAGAGTGACCGTAATTCATGTAGTTGTTAGGACTCAAGGACTTAGCTTGAATTAAATTTGTTTATGATTGTCTTGTCTTGATGTCTGGATTGTTTCTAAACTAATATGTGATTACTTTTTATTTTGGGTCATAGTTTCTATGTCATCATTCATACATGATTGTGAAAGTTAGACATAATACTTGCTTGAGGACAAACAAGAGATAATCTTGAGGGGATTTGATGAGTGTGAAATTATGCTACATTTGAATTGCATTTAAATTACATTTTAGGACATAATTAGGACTTTAGTATTGTTTTTAGCTTTTATTTCTCTTTGTTCGGGCTGAGTGGATGTTTTTGGCTATGTTGTGCACTTTGGATAGATTAAAGCCAAAAAGAGTAGAGATTAGGTGCAAGAAGATATAATTCAGTGTTGAGGCTATGCGAAGACCAATTGAAGGGCCCAAAGAAGTCATAGATGTTATATTATATTCCTATATTTTAGATTTGTTTTATTGGGTTTAACCCAATATTTTGTAATTAGGATAAATGAGGGTTCTCACTCAAGAATGAAGCACTTTGCACTTTATATTACATTTATCTAATTTAGAATTTGGTATTCTCTTCTCCATTATGAGTGAGTAATTCCCTTTGTTTCTAGGATTGGGGCTATGCCCTTTTACATTCAATAAACATTTGTTCTTACTTCTATTTCATTGAGTGTTGTGATTTGAATCATTAAACTGAGTTTTATTCGTATGAGTTGTCTGACCAACAAATTACTCCTCTTAGATACATTGGGGAAGGACCGAGAGGTGAAAACAATATACCTTAAAAGAATGTGAATAGAAATATTCTTATTCTTGTTGTTGATGGATTGAGAATAAAAGTCGAAGATCACAAGTCGTGTACAAAGGTAATGAGGAATGAATATAGATGACACAACAAAACCTAGGGGTGAAAATGGATTCATCTTTTACTTTCTGGTTTTAGGTGGAAAAAACAACCAAAACGATGTCATTTTCGGTTTAATTTTTTTTATAATCAACAAAACCAAAACCACATTGTTGTGGGTGTTTTTTTAGAAAGTAGATTGAAAACTACCTTATTTTTTGTTATCAATGTAATAAGAAATAAATAATTGGTAAGAACAAAATATTTTGAAAAAAAAAATTAAAACCGAAAACAATGTCGTTTTGGTTTTCATTGTATATAAAAAAATTATTAATAAAAAAACAACGTTGTTTTTTGGTTAAGCAAAAAAAATTACATGGCCCACTAATATATGACACATGGCCACATGGACATAACACGACAAATCATGTCAGCAATTAACTGCTCATGTAGACCATGTCGTTAACGCCCACTAACGGGTATTGATAGAAGGATTAATATGATTCTAGTTGAAGTTGCTGAGAACTAAATTGGTACTTTAAATTTATTAGGGACCAACTTGATAAGATCGAAAAATATGAAGAACCAAAAAGTCACATTACTCTAAAATAAATTAGGTTGAGAAAAGTAAGTTTATACTTTTGATATAAACTTTTCTCATTAGTTATTGAGAAAAAATATATAGACTTTTATTATTATTCATACAAATTATGTTTTTAAGTAAATTGTAAGTTCAATTATGTGAATAAATTTTGGTTTGTGACTAATTAAAAAAAAAATCATTATAGTCTCTTGCTTGTTTCTTTTTTTGATAAGCAATGAAGAGGATATCTACTTATTTCAAGAGTAAATTAAAAAACATACTCCACATTTTACTCATTTATTCTATGAAAATCTAATGGTTAATGTGATTTGAATTATTCAGCAGATCTGAACCATTAGATTTTCATAGAATGAATGACTAAGATGTGAATTTTTTTAACTTACTACTCACGTAAGTGAGTCCCTTCCCATGAAAATTTATTAAAGATAAAAAAGAAAATTAGGAGAACAAATGGTACTTCAATCCATTTACGGTCTCTATAAAACTAACAAAGATGAAGAAAATAAAATCATTATAACGTGTTTTTAGAAGACTCTAAGAATTCAAATAAATTAGTTCCAAAACCTCATCTATGTGAAACATTATGTTCTAAAAAATGATCTTGTTTCTAATATGCCATATAGTTCAAATAGTTAAAAGCCAAAGGGACGTCTATTGTTGCTTATACTTTTTCTCCATCCATATTTGAAATGAGTAGTTGGTCTTAACTTCGTTGTGGATAATAGAATTAAGACCAAATTGGGAGTATAATTTTTGCCAAACATTATAGGACTTTGAGCATGAGAAAAACAAGTGGTTGATCGATTCACCTAATTCTCTGCATAAAGCACACCACAATGAGATATTTGCTTCTAAGATACCTCTTTTAACTAGATTCAATTTTATAGGTACTCCATTCAAAGTTATTTTCCATATTAAGCATTTCATTTTTGTCAATACATTATTTTTCCATAATCTCTTGAAATAGCCATTCTCACTATTTCTATCCTCGTATTCTAATATCTATTAGGCATTTTGAACAGAACACTGACCTCTTTTAAAGTGATCTTCATATTTCTCTTCCTCCCAAAGAACAAACTTCTTCATTGTAAATTCCAGAATCAAACACCAATCCTCAATTCCCGAGAGTTACTTACAGTTGTATCTTTATCCAAAGCTACCTAATACTATCTTGCGGGGAAAAAAGTAAGTTGGTCCCCTTCCACCCATTGATCTTTCTAGAACTTTATATCATTCCTTGAACCTAAATTTCTTCGGGTACCCTTAGCAAACCACCTGCAACCAACTCCTTCCTTACTATGACTAAGATTACATAATTCTCTCTATCAGGATTTATCCCTTTGGAAATACTCAATATCCAAAGTCCCCACTCCTTAAAAACCCATCCCCTTTGGTGGAGGGATTTGTCTCTTTCTTGTTTCTTAACAACTAATTAATTTCTTATCAACTACTTAACTTTGATAAGTGAAAGTGTACTAGAATATATAAATTATTAATTTTCTATTAAACATAACTTCAGTTTTATACTATACAACTTTAGTCTCATTTAAAGAGGTTAGATTGTTCAAAGTTATTAAAATCAGTTACCCAAATGCATTTGGGCTAAACTGATTTTTAGTTTTGAGAAAAAAGTTCAGGTAAATTTTAGTTTATCAAATTCCAAGTTTGCAACCTAAACTTGTCCACCATCCCCTTTGTGGTTTGCAACCCAAATTTTAGTAGAAAGAGATTGATAATTGTCTGAAACTTATAAAATAATTATTATACTGATCACTTCCTCACTTTTCTTGATACAAATACAAATCACAATTCCTATTTATATTGGTCTATAGTAAAGGTGGAAACAGGCTAGGCTAGGCTAGATTAGGTTGCCTGGTCTGATATGTTTAAAAAAAATTCAAAGCTTAGACTTTTTTTGTTTAAAAGTCTGGTCTGTTTAAAAGTATAGTTTGACTTGATCTGTTAGCCAGTTTAAATGTTTGTTATACTATATGGTTATGAAATAGGCTATCAATATCTACATTTAAGTGGGCTTATAAACCTATTTTTAGTTAGACTCATCCATTTCTAATAATTAAATTATATTTTTGTATACCTTTTTATATTAATATTACATATATAATAATATTACTTATATTAAAATAATATAATTTCAACATTATTATATAATATAACTAGGCCGACCTGTTAGGCTTAAGAAGTCTTTTATGTGGTCTGTTAACCTAAATAGGTTTTTTCGAAAGTCTGAGTCTGACCTGTTCATTGAAAAAGTTTGATCTGACTTAGCCTATTATAAGTCAGATAATAGACTCCTGGATAATAGGCTCCTGATAAGCGGTCTAACCTGCTTCCACCATAGTCTAAAGGCTGTGACCACAATTTACACTAAAAAATTCTAGTTTAGCCGCAAGTCTTAAAATGCTAAGCACGTAGAAGTATTTCCCAAAGCTTCTAAAAATTGCTAACATATAATAATTATTGATTATTTAATACACATCTTTGAAATTGAAAAACGAAATATAGAAACTCCAAAACTTTTGTGGACATATTTGTGTGTTAAACTTTGTGTTTATCGTATTCGTATGTAAGGGCGTAAAGTGAGATCCAATTGACCATAATTAAATAAAAAGGTTGAGTAGTTTTATTTCATGAGTCTATATTCGATGTTAGCTTTAGTAATGTTTTATCGTCATGAAAAAGGAATATATAATCTCCCATGTCTACTCAATAATTGATATTTATCATTTTAATTTTAATTTTTTGTTTACTTTAAAAATAGATAAACATGTAGAATTAAAAAAGAGGGTGATATGTAGGTGCTTTTGTGATTCTTGTGCTTTTTTTTTATGAAGGGTGGTTGTGTTGTGTCTAGTGTTTGTGTAATGTGTTGGGAAGGGGAGGATGGATTAGGTGCAGGTTGGATAGTTGGTTGAGGGTCTGCGTGAGGTAGGATAGGATTGGAGGAGGGGCCAGGGAAGATGTCATCATATGGTGTTGAAGTATGGTCCGTAGGGAGAGGTATGGTGATTTCTTGATCTGAATGGGTTGCCTGCTTATATGGAAAGACAGTTTCATGAAAAATCACATCTCTACTTACATCAAGGGACCTGGAATCCAAGTGGAGTACAACATATCCTTTTGTGCCTTCCTTGTAACCCAAGAAGATGCACTTGCTTGCCTTGGGGTCAAGCTTAGATCTATTAATAGAGAGAATGCTCGTGAAGCAAAGTGAGCCAAAAATTCTCAAGTGTTCAATGTGAGGTTTGGTGTTGTATAGGACTTCATGAGGTGACTTTCCTTCCAAAACTAGTGTGGGTAGTAGGTTGATAATGTGTACAACATGCCTAATAGCATAACACCAATACAATTTTGGAACATGGCTTTGAATTAGGAGTGCTCTTGTTATATTCAACAAATGTTGATGTTTTCTCTCAACTATACTATTCTGTTGAGGTGTGTATCTGCATGATGTTTGGTGCTTGATTCCTCTGTCAGAATAGAAGGAATTCATGGAGAACTCAACACCATTGTCACTTCTCACTGTTTTGACTTTGCTTGAAAACTGAGTATTGATCATAGTGATGTAGTCTTGTAATAGTTTCCTTGCTTCTCCTTTGATTTTCAAAAGATAAACACATGTTTACCTTGACTTATCATCAACAAGAGTTAGGAAAAATTTGTGCCCATGCATAGAAAATTTTGAAATTGGCCCCAAATGTTTATATATATCATGTCAAAAATATGTATAGATTGTGTTTGACTAGTAGGAAAACTTAATCTCTTTTATTTAGCTAAGTGACATACATCACAAACATGTTCTTTATTGAAGGTTACAAAGGGAAAACTGGCCCTTATAGTTTCCATACAAGCATTAGAGGCATGTGCTAATCTATAATGCCATAGGCTAGAATTAGAAAGCTTTACAGAATTGGAAAAAGAAAAAGATTGGTGCCTAGTTGTCTTCAGTACATAAAGACCATGTGTGAGTTTAGTTGTACCAATCATCCTCAAAGAATCCCTTTCCAGATTTGGCAAGAAAATTCATCAAAAGACAATATGCAGGATGAGCTTGAGGTTAACATAGGTATAGAAAGAAGGTTATAGGAGAAGCTAGGTAGATAGAGGACGTTGTGTATGGATAGATTATCATTTAAAGAAATGTTTCCTGAGATATTTGCAATGACTACATAACCATTGGGTAGATTGACAGTAACAGGTTTAATTTTGTAGTATGAAGAAACGAGTAATAGAGAGACACTTATGTGGTCAATGGCTCCACTATCTAAGATCCATGATACATAATTTAGAGTTAGGTCTACCTTTTCCATTTTCAATTTTCTGAGCAGTAGGAGTGGTGCTTGTGCTCATGACACTACTTTGATTTGTTGGAGGAATTATGCTGGATTGTTGCAACATGTAAACCAAACCTTCATATTGCTTCTGACTCAATCCAAAAACTGTCTCATCCTTATCATTTTCAGCTAGACTTTTGTTCCTTGTGTTACAAGCCATTGTTGTATTCCTCTGCTAATTCTTTGTGAACTGAAAATTTGGTGGGAAACCATGGATCCTGTAACAGGTATCAACTGTATGGCCAGTTTTCTTACAATGAGTGCAAAATTTTCCGGAGCTCACACTCTTACTCCATGTTGCCTTACTTGTTGGTGCTTGGTTTCCTTTTGCAGATTGTTCAGATGGTCCTCTGCTAAGATTGTTCCTCCCTGCATTGGACCCTATTTCAGGCCCAATTGTTTTTCTCCAATTTGTGTATGTTGCCATTACTTTTGAATCATCATCTTGGCTTGTGAGTTGTCTTTCTTACTAACCAACTAGAGACATAACTTTGCTCATTGTGGGTAGAGGATTAATCAGCAGGATTTGGGATCTCACAGTGTCATATGAATCATTTAGCCCTTTCAATAATCTAATGATTTTGTCCTCCAATCTGTGTGCCTTGGTATTCTTCATGGCATTGCAATTTGCAGGAACCGCACAATCACAAAAAGGAAGGGGCATGCATGTATCAAACTCATCCCATAAGATTTTCAACTCAATGAAGTAATCTGAAATGCTCAGCTCCCCTTGCTTTAAATTTGCAATTGATTCTTGTAATTCAACTATGTGAAATAAGTTTCTTTGTGAGAACCTTTCTTTTAATTCATCCCATACCTCATGTCCTTTGTCAATCCAAAGAATACTTTGTGCAATTGAAGGTGAGACAAACCTTATGATCCACAATGTAACTAGATTATTTGCCCTTTGCCACTGCTTGAAGGTTGGATCTGTCTTAGCTAGCATTAGTATGCTTCCATCAACAAATTCCAGTTTTTGCTTGGAGATTAGGCTCATCTCCATTGCTCTTGACCACTAATGGTAGTTTCCTCATGTGAGCATGGGTGATACAAGAGCCGAAGCTGGATTTTTTAAGGGATGTATGTAGAAGAGAGATTGATCCTGTGATGAATCCAAGGATTGGGTAAAAGTGTTTTAGAGAGAAGACATGACGTGTGTTGAATGTAACAGAGCTGAGAATGAGCTTTGTTACCATATAAGAAAAAGAGGGTGAATGATGAATGAGTTGGAAATAAAATGAATGAGCATGAAGAAGCTCTATGACAAAAAAAAGATATGAGTGATGAGTTGAATAAATGAAGAAAGGAAGAACAATGAATAACCTCAGAAGTTTTATTGATTGGTGATGAAGGATAAAAGTTGAGAATTACAGAGAAGAAGAAAGTTTCTATTTATAGAGGCAACCAACAACCTCTTCATAACTAACTAACCGAAAATAGAAAGAATACAAAAAAACATGCAGAAAAGAAGAGAGGAGTTGAGTCTCGTTCTTGCAAGAAGTTATGTAGCCGAGTGTGAAGTTAGGATCACGATTTCATCTTCATGTTTTGATTTGCTTGTTGAAGCTGGATGACCAATGGTTAAGTGATTTTCGGCTAATAATAAACATATAGAATTCAAAACTAGGAAAACACAATAAACTGAGAACACTTGTATCCAACTAGGCAACCACCACCACTTGTATCCAACATAATAAACCATTTTCTAACTTTCATTTTATGACACAAATTTCCCAATTTTGTTTGATTTGTTGGAATTGTTTGGTTGTTCCAATTTGGACACAAACGTCTAAGTCCTATGAATTCATAAAAGAGGATGCATATGGTGGGGTGTAGCATGACAATAATAGGTGGTGGGTGTGGTAAAACAGTGGTAGGTGGGCAATACAGAGGTTGCAGCTATATATAACAATCTTCCTCGTATATATAGTGTTTTGTTTGTTCTATACTTCTATTACCTTTTTAAATGTTTTGTTATTTTTCAGAAAAGAAAACACATTAAAAAAAAGACCAACGTGATTAAATTACAGGGTTAAGGAGATCTATTGAAATTCCATAACATGATGAAGAAGATACATTGGAATCCCGACAACCACACCAAAGGAGGTATTAGTGACAAGAAGTACTATTAGGGAAGGGCTTCTTATATTGTTTAGTAAAATGATAAGTATCGAAAATTTTATTCAATTTGAATGTCATATAAGGGAATTGTTTACACATTTGTTCAAAAACAAAGCTAAAAGGATGTCCTAGATGAAAATGCTAAAGATAAAAATTGTGAGCATATAATAACAATTCAAAGTATGCAAAGTATATTTTTCTGGATTTGGTGAATGGTAAATAATGTAAAGATGATTGTGAACCTTGGTAAGTCCAATCATCTTCAAGGTAATTGTAATTTGAATGAGACAAGAATATTTGTCAAATGTAATAGTGCAATTTGAAGAAATTGTATGTTTATGAATGAAAATAACATTATAAGTAAATGTAAGTATTTATAGAACATTGCTAAGATGCAGATCACTAGAAATGCCCACATTACTCGAATGCTTGGCAAAAACTGAAGACCCATTAGGGAGCCTTATGAGTATGAGTTTAATGTTTTGATAAGTGGTATAATTTAATAGATCATTAGTAACATGATATGTGACCCCTATATTAAGTATCCAATAGTTTTGAGAAGAATACATACATGATTGAGGATGTATATCCTCTTGACTCAATGCTTGATTGATGTAGTGAGTTGGACTGAAACTCAGAAAAGCTTTATGGTCATCATTTTATTCTAGACAGTTAACCGTTTTGATTGAATATGTGAATGTTATGTTAACTTGGATTATTGAAGAATTAATGGTTGGTTCAACTTGTCTCTAGATGGGCTTGAAAGTTGGAGGAAACTCATCCTTGTAATAACATGTCTCTATTGTGTGTATTTCTCTACCACAAATGGTGCAAACCTTGTTCCCACCATCATTTATCCTAATTCTATTATTTCCAACCATTCCCTTGGCAGAGAAATTGAGATTATTAGCAACTACTCTTCTTCCATAAAACTTAATATTGTCTTGAGCTCCTCTTGAATAAGGGTTGTTGCTTCTATTGGGATTACCTCTCCAGTTTTGTCTTGAACTGACAACATTGATGAGATTTCTCTTGTCTTCATTAATTGCACCATTCAATTGCCCTTCTTGCTACAAAACCGAATAGAACACCTTGTTTATTGCCGGTACAGATTCCAATAGCAAGATTTGGGCTTTAATTGTCCTATATTGATCACTGATTCCTTTAGAAAACAAATAACATATTATGAATTTCGATACAACTTGATGGTCTTCATTGAGTCACAATTGCACTTCACATCACAAACACATGAAACCAACATCTTTAAGGAATCCAGTTCCTCCCATAGTATCTTCAAATTAGTGAAATATGTTGACACATTTCCGTCTCCTTGCCGGATTGGGTGGATGTCTTGAAGTAAATCAATGGTCTTGAAGTAATCTCCTTTGGAGAACTTGTCTTGGAGATCCTCTCACAACTCTTATGCTCCACCTATAAAAATTGCGCTTTGTGCTATTTATTGAGACAGGGACCTGGTAATCCAATTGATGATCATGGTATTACACCGCTTCCATGCTTCAAATGTTGGATTGTTTGTGCTTGGCATCCAAATAGTGTCATTAACAAATTTATATTTGTTCTTGGAAAGTGATTCCTGGATTTTCTCCAAGTTTATATTTGTTCTTGAATGATAATTTGTTCCATCAATGGGTGGTGATGCAAAAGTGATTAATGGATTCTCTTCAGGGTGCAGATAGAAGGGACTTGATGGATTTTGGGAGACATCAAATATTCAGTGGCTCTCACTTAGGGATGGCAAAAACACCCGAGCAGTGGGTACCTGTGAAAATACCCGCAACATGTACCCGCAATAATAGTTTATGGGCAGGAGCGAGTTTTGTGATACCTGTCCTGCGGGTACCCGCAAATTTATATATTTAGTTTTTAGTTAAATTTTTATATATATTTATTATTATTTTAAGATTATATATCATATACTTTATTATATTTCATAATAAATTACACGTATTTAACTATGATCATAAATTTATTTATCATATAAATATCATATTATTCATGTAATAATTATTTTTACATTATTACAAATTATATAAATATATAATTATAATTAAAAACTCGTTGGATACCCGGAAATATCCACTACCCACACGGGTATCCGCAAATATTGTGAGTTTGGGAACGAGAAAGCACTACCCACGCCTGCCCGCGCCCGTTGTCATCCCTACTCTCACTAGATTCATTTGCATACTTGAGGTGGGAAGAAAATCAAGATTTCTAGGTTTTGGATTTCTAGGTTTTGGTTTCAAAGGAAGAATAAAGGTAATATTAGAAACCGTCGCTGCCCCTTTTGTGAAAGAAAGAGACAAAGAAAACAAGAAAGGAATGAAAGCATGGGTAAAGAAAAAAATGGTTACCGAGTAATGAAAAGGTAAATGTAAGTGCACAATAGAGCTCTCAAATTGAGAGCTTTGATATCATATTTGAATTTCGTAACATGATGAAGAAGATGATGAAAAATGACATTATTGATTGATTGAATGAATAATTTACACAAGGTGACCATTATACAAGAAAGAAAAACTAAAATAGAAATCCTAACTAGCTAAACTAAAACAGAAAACTGATTGTAACCATAAAAGATAAGTAGACTTATTAATATATTCAATAAGATAATTTCTCTCCTCATAATAGGATATACATTATTCTATCAGAAAAAAATGTTTGTACAATCTACCAATCTGATAAAATGAAAGGAGGTATAGTATAACACCTTTCTTGAGAAAGGATTCCTCAAATTAAAAATGAGAACAAGAGAGAGGCTGTAAAGCAAAAAATGATATAGCTTACAAACATTTGGACAAAAATTATATTTTCAAACATAGAAAAACAAAAATCTTGTCTCCATAATGAAGAAATTGGCAAAAACCGCATCTAAAAATACGAAAACACAATCCAAGAATCATAAAATGTTAGCAAAGAAATATCCAAATTAAAAAAAGACAAGTAACTTGGTTATTAGAGAGATCAAAGTAAACAAACATTAAAGATAAAAGTTTTAAAAAATAATATGTAAGAAAAGAACAAAATCTCCAAACTAAAACAACTAATTCAAAAATGTAATGGCGGAATAAAGGGTTTCTAATAAATTTTTTTTGGCAACGATGTAGGTAAATAGCTAGAAATTGAGCAAAATAATTGAATAGGAAAAGATAAAACAAACATATTTATCTATGATAATAAGTCATTGGGTTATTTATAGAAAAAAGAAAGAACTATAGGACAAAAGAATCTACCTAATAGGGGAACTAATTATTGATGGGCAGGCCCGTGCCCGAAAGGACTTACCCGACCTGAACCTGGGTTTGAAAGATTCCAACCAGGACGGTCCAAAAACCCCAATTTTAAACAAATGTGTTTAATTTAGTGTATGAGCCCTATAGTACTCCAGGTTGGCCCATTTTGCATGTTTAGTGGCACATATATCAAATGACATCAAATTGATCTATTACAAAAAAATGATTTTCATTGACAAAACATTAATCTTTAAATATTTCCAAATCATTTTAGTTATGGTTTTTTTAGCCTCCATCTACCTCTAGAATTTGGACTAACTTTCACTGATATAATATCCTTACTTTGGCTTGTAATAATCTCCTCCACACATACCGAAATGACCTACAATACGACTCTATCACATTTTTTACAATAGGAGTTATCCCAAATCCCTCCCTAATACTTTCATTCACAGTCATATCTTGTGTGGTTTATATATTCTTAAGCTGGCACATGGAAAGACATGAAGGGGGTATAACTCTGTTTGTTAAGTTGTTTAAAATTTTTATACTTTGATACAACTTGTTCAAAAATAATTATATGATTAAATAGAGAATAGTTTAATTCTCCATGGTTAGAAATAATTGAAAGTAAAAAAATAGTTTAAGAATAGATAGAATAACACAAGGTTTTTATAGTAGTTCACTCTCAATAGCTAGCTACGTTCAATGCTTCTCTCATAAGGATTTTCAACTTTTTACCCAAATAGCTTACAAGTATTCATCGCCCTTGCATGCAAGTAATCTTTCCTACACCAAGCCTTTTTAGGCTAATAACTAAGTATTATTTATTTACTAAGCCTCTAATAACTTAGTAGAGTTGGTTTGTTGATCTTAGCAACTCATTAAGTGAGGATCTGAAAGATTAAGATCATTTGAGCCTAAGACTTACTAAGAAATAAATCTTAAGTATTACAACAATCATTTTTAGAGAAATAAATCTTAGTTTGTCTCTAGCAAAAATATTACAAACAACTTAAGTTGTAACTCTCTATAGGTAGAATTTCTATACATCAAGCATTTTTACACTTTAACATGCCCTTGCATTTTCCAGTATTCTTGTGTTATGTATCTATCTTTTGAGACTTGAAATTCTTATACTTTTGTAGATGAGTTTAAACTATTTTAGAGAATGTTCCAACAATCTTTAGAGTGTTCATTTAGAATAATCATAAAATGCATTAAGTTGTTGAACCTTGATACCAACAAGGAAGTTGTAGTCTGAATTTGTTATGTGTCGAGTCATGTTTGTCCTCATATTAAATGTTAGATTAAGTTCGTTCCAGTTCTTCTCCTTTGATGTATCTACGTCTTTTCTCTTTGCTCAAATAATTTTGATTATTCCTTTGTGTGCAAAAAAAATATTCTTTTTTCACCTGTAAATTGGTTAGAGAATACAATATAGTTATTAAATTAAACTTTTCCTAGAATTAGATTACTATTTCAAACATTTCTTCGTCCTCTATGTCAACAATAAAGGTTCACAATTCTGTTATCATGTACATACATTGATGTGAATCATATTTAGTACAATTCAATTGTAAAAGACTGAATATGGTTTAAACATGTTGGAATTGAATGATTTTAAATGCATATTAATGTGATCATTAATGGAGACTTTTGGGGTGTAAAATGAAAAAACTTTTAAGTTTCACATTGGGTAGAGGAAAGAGTTTGACATGCTTATAAAGTCTTAAGTGCCAACCTTGGGGTGTGCCCCATGAGGTACAATGAGTTTTGTGGGTGAGTGATGACTCACACAAACAAAACCCCTCCATAAACATGCGCGCACACCACCACCACCACCTCCTCCTCCTCTACTGTCATCCATCTTGGCTATCTTCGTGATTGGATCGGGTTGGGTTCAGACTTAGGCCCGACATTCTTTTAAAATAAGTTTTTTTGGACGTGTGGCTGACGAAGTCAACACACATGTGACTAAGTCAACACACCATTGGAGAGTAAACGATATGCCCGTTGGGGATGTGGCCGTTGGGCATGCATCTCCTATCTGGGCTGTCAATCGAAGGTGGTCGTAAGATGGCTAGGCTATAAATAGAGGTCTCTTCCCTTCATATTTTCTCGTTTTATGTTGATTATGCTCTTACTCAACTTCTTCTTTCTCCCCCATACTCTCAGCCGAAGCATTTCCGTCAAACTTCTTTCTTTTTCTTTTCGTGGCACTAACAATTGGCACATGCAACCATATTGTGGGCATTTTGAGAACTAACACTTTTAGTAATATTGTGGGAAAAGAATTGGCATATGCAGCCATATTGTGGGTATTTCGAGAATTAACACTGGTAAGCATATTGTCGGTGTATTTGAGATCAATTCGTATAGTGCAGTAAGAAATCAAATAATAGAGAGCTGAGTTGTTTTATCATGGGGACAACATGGTTGATAATATGCTTGCACATTTTGGCAGTACTATAAAATATCTTAAAGAAAGCGACCTGATTATGACTCAGCCAATAAATACTATTTCGTGCCATTCAAAACTGTTGTAAGGTACGGTAACAACAATTTTAAGACATTTCCTAGTGCAATGACATTCGTAGATAATAATACTAGGTCAAACAACTTTGACCTTAATAAACCATTTCGAGTTGATGGACTAATTTCAAACGGTGGCAACATAATATGAAATTTTTTCTCACTATGAGAAAGTTGCCCATGCTTTGAAAACTGATGTCCTAGTGGTGCCGGAGAAAGCTAGACAAAAAGAGAAGGATAAACTAACTATTGATATAGCTCTCTGAATGAAAATGATTGCATTTGAAAGAATTTCATACTGAATCAGTTGTCTGATCATCTTTATGATTACTATAGTCTATACAAGTCTGCCAAATCAATTTTGTATACACTTGAGAAAAAATATGATACTGAGGAAGCTAAGACTAAAAATTATGTTGTTAGCCAATACCTCAAGTATCAGATGATTGATGATAAATTAGTTCATCTTAGTCCCATGAGATACAAAGAATTGCTCATGAAATCATTTCTAAGGGTATGTCTCTAGATGAGAAATTTTAAGTGGCTGTCATAATTGGCAAACTGCCTCATGGTTGGAACGACTTCAAAAACCTTCTGAGGCACAAGACCAAAGAATTCTCTTTAGAATCTCTGATCACTCGTCTTCACATTGAATAAGAGGCTCGTAGAAAAGATCAGAGAGATGAGGTGCTAATTGTCTCCAACAATAGCACTAAGAAGAAATTCCCAAGTGCATTTTTGAAGCCTAATAGCAAAAATTTTAAGAATCAGAACCGTAATGAAAGTAAGACCAAGAACACCTGTTGCAACAAGAATTGGAACTGCTAGAAGGTCCAATATGCGATGACACCTACTAAGAATGATACTGGTAATTTGTTTAGCTGCTTCAAATGTGGGAAGCCAAGTCATATGGCACACAAGTGTAGAAATAAACCAATGGATCATCCTCCACATGACAACATGATTGATGAGCCATTTGTGGCGGTGTTACATAAAATTACTATGGTTGGAGGTTCTTATGGGTGGTGGGTAGATATTGGCACCTCCCATCATGTCTGCTATGGTCGTGTTATATTCAAAACATACACGAATGTTGATGACAAGAAAATGCTACTCGGTGACTCCCACACCATGATTGTTGCTGAAACTGGTGCTATGTAACTAAAGTTTACATATGAGAAGAGTCTGATTCTGAAAAATACGATGCTCACTCTAGAGATGAGGAAGAACTTAGTTTTTTGTTTTCTTCTTATTAAGGTTGGTTTTACCAAGAGCATAGGGGCAAACTTGTATACTCTTACTAGGAATAGAGTATTTGTAGGGAAATAGTACGCCAGTGATGACATGTTTAAAATAAATGTTGATATTTTACATCAGCTAGTCACATACTTGTGATTAGAGATAATGATAAAAATGAAGGGTTAAAAATAGTACCTAGAAGAAGTAAGAGTGCAAGAACTACTAGAGAGTATGGACCTGATTATATGGTCTATACATTGGAGGAGGATCCATCAATTCTCCAAGAACCTTTGACTTCTTTGTATGCTGATTTATGGCAAGAGGCTATAAATGATGAGATGGATTCTCTAGGGTCTAACAAGACCTAGCACTTAGTTGACTTGCCACCTAGTTGCGAACCTATTGGTTGTAAGTGGGTATGAAAAAAGAAATTGAAACACGATGGTGTAGTGGATTAATACAAGGCTCGCCTTGTAGCGAAGGGTTTGAGGAAAAAGGGAGAATATATATTTCTTCAACACCTTTTCACTTGTGACTAGAATTACGTCCATTTGAATATTAATATTGCTCTCCGCGATACGTGATTTAGTAGTACATCAAATGGATGTTAAGACTTCTTTTTTAAATGGTGATTTGGAAGAAGAAATCTATATGGAACCACTTGAAGGTTTTGTAATCCATGGGCAAGAAAATAAGGTTTGAAAGTTAGATAAGTTGTTGTATGGTCTTAAGCAAACACCTAAACAATGGCACGAAAAGTTTGACAACTTTATTGTCTCGAATGAGTTTAAGGTGAATGAAAGTGACAAATGCATTTATTACAAATCAGAAAATGACATTTGTACTATCATATGTCTCTATGTAGACGACCTACTCATATTTGGTTCCAACATTCATGTTGTGAATAATGTGAAATCATTGTTGTGTAACAACTTTGATATGAAAGACCTTCAAGAGGCAAGTGTAATCCTTGGTATAAATATTACTAGGTCAAAAGAAGGAATTTCTTTGGATCAATCTCATTATGTGGAGAAAAAAATAAACCTTGGATTACATTACCAAAATTTCCAACTGTCCTAGAAGGATTCAACAATGTTGATTGGAATACTCTTTTAGATGATTCTAAAGCAACAAGTGGCTATTAGATTTTGGTCTTATGCTTGATAAAATACTTATTAAATGCGATAATACTAGTACCATAAATTTGTCTAAGAATCCTGCTTTGCATTCTCGCACCAAGCATATAGAAATTAGGCATCATTTCTTAAGAGAGCATATTCAAAAAGGTGATTGCGTGATTGAATTTGTTGAAACTTCAAAACAACTAGCTGGTATTTCCACTAAACATCTTCCTAGATATAGTTTCTCTATAATAAGAAGAGAACTATAAATTCTTGGCGAATCATATATTGTTAGTTGTATCCAAGTTTGTGTTAAAATTCAATGAATCTTTTTTATCTTTCATTTGCCTATCTTGTTTGCTTGAATGCATCCCATAATTGCTTATGTATGCTCTTATATGATTAAGTATCAATATGTGATTGATCAGTGTATAGGTTAGGTTTGGTATAGCTCGATATTAGCTTTCTGTAAGCAAAGTTTGAAATGTATTAATTGTTGTGAAAGAATTGTGATTAATCGATTATTACCTTAGTTAATTGATTAAGTAGACTTATTTTAATCTATTAAACAACCCTTAGTCAATTACATGTGAACAATTTTCAATTATTTTAATAAATTTAATTGACCCTTAATCGATTATCTGGGTAAAAAATTTCAATTCGTTACTCGAGTAATAGTGCACTTGATCGATTAAGTACAGTTCTAATGATAGTGATTAAATACAAATTTTAAACCCTAAAATTTCAATCTTTCTCTAGAAATCTTCCCTAACCTCAAATCTTCTATGTTTTGTGTCAAATTAAGAACTTCATTACATATTTTCATCTACTATATACCTATTCTCCTCCTATTCCATCAATTTCCCATCAAAATCATTAAACCTAAAATTTTCCCCATTTAGAAACCCTAAACCCTAATCTGTTTGATCGATTAAGATAATCGATAATCCATCAATTAATTTGAAAATATGAGTGAAGGATGGCTAAAGAGTGAAGGATGTCCTCTTCACCATCCTGAGCGTATGAGAAATTTGGATAGTGGTGGTTCCTCCTCTACAAGTTGATGATTGGCTAAGTTCATATGCCAATAACAGACTTACATTCGGTATACCAACATGGCATGGATGGTGTAGCAGGGTTTTCAATTCCTGCTGGAATTAGAGGCCAAAGGGCTAATATATTTCTAGAATTTAATGGTAATATCTTCCCCTCTCTAGTTCGGGAATTCAATAGAAACTTTCAATACAAGGATGAGAGGCATGTTAGTGTTGTTAAGGGAAAGTTGATTACATCGGATGGTGAGTTATTTCTGGAAGTTGGAGGCCTAGCTTGTAAATGCAAGCATGCATGACATGACTAGATTGTAAATGTAAGCATGCATCACATGGATTTTGATGAAGACAAAGGTTGATGACAAGTTTGAAAGTGTGCATGTCAAGAGGAACACTTTGGAAAGCTCTCCTTGAATATCATGGTATTGATGATGACAACTTGTGCCTAAAAGAGCTTGAAGATCACCAACAAATCAACGTGCTTAAGTCTAGTTTTTGGTACTAGGCTTAGACTAGATTCTAGTTTAAGTTGAGTCGAAGGCTTAGGGCACCTAATACATGTCTCATATGCATATATCGTTTAAATCATTTCATCCATGAGATATGTCATTTCATAATATGTTCATGCATTACATAAATACATGTATATGTGCATTCTAGGCATAAAACTAAGTGTTAAACATGTATTATCTAAGTGCATAACATATTTGATGTTTTCTATTTGAAAATACACATTTTATTTACTGCTAATCGATTAACCATACATTTAATCGATTAACCCAACTGCTGTGAAAAGTGGTTGCTACTGGAACACGTTTTTAAATGCTGTTAATCGATTAAGGCATTACGTTAATCGATTAACCTAACTGTTTTTTGTATTGTTGGAACTGAAAAACTGAAAAACAGAATCAATTATAATTTTTAGTCCCGT